>NW_017259203.1:82602-85955 GCF_001594045.1 Atta colombica
GCCGAATATTGGTCTTCAATAATTTTTTTCTCAAATATTATCAACTTTACAAAAAAAACAGCAAGAGAGAAAAATTGCTTATTTTCTTCTCATAAAGTTCTGAGAATTTTTTCAGAATTTTTTAAAGCGATGCTAAAATCGTCTGTTTTATTCGGGGACTTTTTTAATTCCAAATTCGATAATATAGTGACATCTTTAATTCATTTCTTACATTTTATTATATATTGTTCTGTCTCATTCAAACGCATATATCCTTATCTAACATATGCCAGTATCATTGCAATTGCTGCTACACGAAATTTCGACTCTGTTGACATTTCCAGTCTTTGCAAAGCATCGCTATACACGTATTTTATTCGGTGAAAATATTTTTCTTCTAGACTTTCAATCTCAGTTCTACAAACTCGTTCGTTCCAGTAATATCTCAACTGCATGCTTATTTTTAAGATATGGATTCTAAAACTTTATATCAAGCAAATATATCACCTTGATCAAAAAGTTCCCGGAATTATCACCAGATGATGCTCTGAGCTGATTTGAGATCTGTTGTTTTGGTTAGGTTGCCATATCTATCATTGACATTCCCACCAAATTTTATCACCATAGCTTGACATTTGTAAAAGTTACGCCGTCTTGAGTACATCTACCTCTGCACATATTTTCGATTTTTTACAGTTTTAAAAATGGAATTGAATTTGCAACAACGAGTTTGTATTAAATTTTGCGTTAAAAATGGATTCAATGGTGTGAAAACCTTGGAAATGGAAAACTGTTTCGGCAGTGATACTCTAAAGAAAACAGCCGTTTATGAGTGGCATGAAAAAACCATTACGGGGAACGCGTTTTAACAGTCGAAAGGAGGTAATGGAAAAATCGAAGATGGCTCTGATGGCTATACCGACAATAGAGTTCCAAAAATGTTTCGAGAGCTGGATCAAGCGCATAAGTGCGTTGCAGTCGATGGGGAGTACTTTGAAGGGGACAATATCACTTTTGATGAATAAAACTTGTATTTTGAATTTTCTGAATGAATTCCGGGAACTTTTTGATCAAAATAGTATATCTGATTAACAATTGTACAAGCCAAAAGTAAGTAAATTTTTTAATTTTTTTTTTATTTTTCTGTGAATTTCGATGAAATTCAAAGCAGCTAAGGTCTTGTTTGTGTGTACTTTAATTTATGTAACACTTAATTTATGGAACACTTTTACAATCTATAAATTCAATTCAATTCGGAGATTTTTCACCGAGTGGAAAATCTCAGTAAAATGTCAGTAAAACAGACGGCTTTCGCCTTAATACTATATTTTCTCATGTTGGTAAAAATAAGAAAATGCAGTACTAAAAAGTCCGCTTTACCTGCCCACGAGCGTGATCAGGTGAATTATAGAACATCCTGTATATGATATTATCCTTTCCCTATCATATTCTCATTTCATCAACATTCTTATTTCTTAAAAAAATGCTTATTAGCGTTAATATTAAATTCCTTGTCAATTTAATGTGTGATATTACAACTTTAGTTTTGTTCATAATTGTGTTTCAAGATTAAAAAATGTTTCGGCGCATGTTTTGCAAAATTGAAAATGTATGTCAATTTTTATCGAAATATATATAATTTAAGCACTAAAATATGTTTTGTCCAAAAATAGGATTTCTCTTAATTAGATTTATATTTATTGGTCTAATCTCAAATTGTAATATATTCAATATTATTTCCTAAAAATTTTGGAAGCGTCTTATCAGAATGTGATCAATCAGAATGTGACCAAAGAATACGCAAATTTTTAAATATTTTTATGCTTTCTTATAAAAATTCAAAGAGGAAGATTGCACAATATTAAGTTTGTATAATGCCATTTACAATTAAAAACGTTTCTATTCAACTTTATATAAATAAAACACGTATATACATATATCATTGCTTATTCATTCCCAGGAAAAAATGTTTTAGAGCTCCTACAGAGCGACTTTGTAGCGCCAATCGAAAACGCCGATCGTTCATACGGAGCTACAGAGAAAAGTATCGCGAATATGTTCACTTTTCTGTAGCTCCACAGAATATAGGCCTTTATCTTTTTCTTTTCAGGAGAAAAGAAGAAGAAGAAAGATGAATTGGTGCAAAAATTCAGCCAAAAAGAATAGGCCTTATAGCTCCTATGAACGATCGGCATTTTCGATTGTGGCGGTACAAAGTCGCTCGTCTATAGCAGTCCTTATATATAATTATATATAATTTCATATATAATTATATAAAACATAATCATATATAAAACATTTTTTCCTGGATTACAAAATGTGCAATCTTCTTTTCCATCCTTACTTCTTAATAAGAGCATAATTTTTAAAACTTTATTTTTTTATATCTTTATTATAAAGTTATGTATAGGATCTTTTCTTTAGCCGGAAAATTTGCAACGCTTCCTCTACATGATGGAGATTACTATGGTCCACTAGTGATAGTAGCTATCGTGGCCTCTTTAGCGATATTATCAACCTTGATTCTATCAATGATATTAATGAAAAGACGAACAAGTAGTAAGGCTGACATATCATCTCGTAAAACGACATCAGCATACGACAATCCTTCCTACAAGGTAGAATTACAACAAGAAACTATGGGTAATTCATCGTTATTGTTATTGTATTTGTGGAATAAGATAAACGCTGTGCCGATAAATGGGCCTACATCTTAATTGCTAATAATAAGTACTATTTCAGCATTTCGTTTAAAAGTGACCATTATTTATTTTACAATAGTTATTTTAGTATTATAATTTTATATAGGGTGTCCGATAATTGTTCTGATAGAGTTCGTGAACATGTAAAACGAACTAAACTGAGAAAGTTCTTTATCATTTTGCAATTTTCGCAATAGTTAACAAGATATTAATTGCTAAAAATTGCTGAAAATTAGTTTTCAATAGTTTTTTACTCAAACTATCAACTTTACAAAAAAATTGCAAGAGACAATTGTTTATTTTTTTCTCATAGAATTCTAAGAATTTTTTTAGAATTTTTTAATATCATATTTTTTCATGTTGATAAAAATGAAAAAATGCAGTACTAAAAAGTTGATAAATTCTGAAAAAATTCGTTTCTATAAGAGTTCTATGAGATGAAAATAAACAATTTTTATCTCTTGTAGTCTTTCTGTAAAGTTGACAATATTAAAAAATTATTAAAGACTAATTTTTGATGATTTTTAACAATTAATATCTTGTTAACTATTGCGAAAATTGTAAAATGGTAGAGGACTTTTCATCTCAGTTTAATCCGCTCTACATGTTCATCAGAACTCCATCAGAACAATTATCGGACACCCTGTATAAGATATTATATAAAATATTATA
>NW_017259203.1:86055-95523 GCF_001594045.1 Atta colombica
TATTGTCATCCGATAAAAAATTTTTCATACGTGAATATGTAAATATATATATAAACATAAATTTTCATAAATATGTGTATAATCATATATAAAATATAAAATATGTCCATACATTTCACTTTCTTTTGTAAAATTACTTTTTAGTAGTTTTTAGTGTAATAGAAATAGTAATAGTGTGTCAAGCATACACTGAGACCAAAAAAAAACAATTCTGATAACTATTGTATAAATTTGGCAACTTTTGCAATTGAAGTATCTGTAACTAATTTTACAAAATAATAGAAACTAAAGCAGTATTAAATGTTATAAAAATATAGTCACGATAACAAATTGTATGCACTATTACTTGATAATGAAATAGTGTCTCGACTACATTGAATAGTTACTTGGACTTTATGCAAATAGATACAACAATATATAACAATTACATTTTTCTAATTTAAACAAAAAAATTTTTTTTAATATAACTCTATAGCATGTAACTAATTAATTGTTGAGGTAACTTTAAAGAATATACACATCCTACAATCTACACATACACTTTACAACACGAAACGATATTTACATAGGTTTAAATTATAAAATTAAACACATATTTATATTGTTTATTTAATAACTTTTCAATTAATATAATGAGCAACTTTTGAAGGTCCCTCAGGATCGTGATCTTGATATTTGTCATGCTTGAGGTCATCGGTTATTTGTCTTCCAAAATCAAGATTTATTACTAAAATTACACTTTAATTCTAAATATCTTAACTATAAAAAATCGTTATCTAATTGAAAATAAAGTTACTTGAGATTATGACCTTGATAATATGTCAAAATCAAGGAAACTATTGTTAACGTAAAGATTTGCAAAATGTCCATATAACGTATATATTTTACTGAGATTTATGAGTGGATTAACATTAAATGTTGCTTCCTTTTAGACCTGTGAGGATGCGATCACAATACCCAATAGAAGAAATAAAATTACAACAGATCATGAAATGGCTATCATCAGTGTCAAAGAAACTGCATGAAATTTTCTATATAATTTATTAAATATATATTTATTTATAAAGATATTAAGAAATGTATTATATTCGTCCATAAGTATAATTCAAGAGTAAATAGGACAATGATGCAATCCAGATGAATTTTGTTTACATTTGTACAGTTTACATTTATATTGTTAGAAATTTATAAAATAAATAACACATCTTTAAAAAAATTACAATATTATGTAAAGAACTAACAAAATTTAATAATTATTTTTAAGTGAAATAATCAATAAATAATTCAATTTTTTATTATTAAACCAAAAGTACAATTTAAAAAATTTAAGAGGATGCTGGAATGACCAAATTGTGGGGACATTATAGATCGATATAAATCTCCGAATTTACTAAATGGAAAAAATTCTTTTACAAAATTAAAATAGATGCAAAATTTGATGATGCTGCAGTGGACTTTAAGTATAAAAATCGAAAAAAAAGTTAAAAACCTTACATTTTTTCAACTCGTAGAACTGTCATCTGACATAGATGTTTCTTTAATACAAAAGTTATGGTTCCTACAGACAAAATGACAGTTCAGCACCTAGCATTTTACGTGCATAAACAATACTGAGTTTATAAAACTAAAATTAAATTATGTGTACGTGAATGCTGAACGATGACTCGGAATGATAAAGCAATAACTATGTCTAGATGCTCGATCTTATAAGAAATGATGTTGCACTATGTTTATAGATAAGGATAGATAAATGCGTTGAGTAAGACACAACGATATATAATAAATATAATAAATATAAGAAATAAATGAAAGATATTACCATTATCGAATTTGGAATTAAAAGAAATATACATGTCGACCTCAAGTTCGGCTATCGCTCCAGCAAAAGCTAAAAGGATTTAGCAATCGTCAAAAGTATAAAATAAGAAAAAATTGTGATCAATAATTAACATCTTTCGTATATACATTCGACGTCATGAATATTCTATATATAAATAAAGTTGCAATAGTATGCATAGATCCCGATTTTTGTGGAGAGCGTGTGGAATACTCCACACATCAGAATTTTTCATGTGAATTCCACCCAGATAGCAAAGCGTGTCTCCAGCAAAGAGAATAGATTAAAATGGATTGAAATTTTTTTCTATCTGAATGCATATTTTAAATAGCGAATACTTTTTTTGGATTTAATTGGATTCAATTGGATTCAATTAGATCCAATTGAATCTAATTAAATCCAAAAAAAATATTAAATTCGTAATTGAATCGAAAAATTGCATTTTCTATTCAAAATTTTGAATTGAAGAGTATTCACAATGCAGAAAAAGCTAATATTATTTTTAGATAGAAATGTTCCATGTAATTCCTATGAATAAAAATGAATGAATAAAAATGCATTCAGGATTTAAAAGCATTCATTTTAACATTCGTGAATCAATATTTCTGAAAATCTGAATCTATTTCAATTCATTTCATTTCAATCCATTCTCGTTTGCTGGATCAGCAAAAGTGCACAAATCTGTAATTGCTTATGATGCTGACAATTTGCTGTAGATTTGTCTTTAACGATTTCGAATATCGACATTGTAACAATATGCAGACAACAATGTATTGCCAGCAGTTTAACAAGATACTGCGTCAATGTTATCTTGCGTTGTCGGCAAGTATGACAGCATTGTATGATGCTGCATATTATTATGGCAACATAATGGCAATAGTACAAATTTTGACGATTTTTAAAGTTATCGGTAAATTGCTGACAAGTTGCTATTCAATGTTCACATCGCATCTAGTTGTCAACAAATGAGGATTTAATCGCTACAATTCGGATAGCAATATACATATTCATACAGCACAGAAAGTTTACAAAATAATTGCAGATATATCTCATTGCAATATTGCAAATAGATTGCGTAATGTATTTGCAACATTGTTGCAATGTCATAGTATCATAAAAATATTCATCTTCTGCAAGATTACGCTATAATGTCATAAGAATGTTATTTGCAACTATTATTAAAAATAATTCTTTTATTATCACTATAAATATAATTTTTGATATAAATTTAAAAATGCAGAAAAAAAACAAATCAATTATATATTTTATATTTTATATTATAATTATTATAAATATAGTAGAGAGCGCCTAGGATCAGTCAAAGTTAGATGTTTCAAATAATATAATATTCTTGATTCATGAATTTAATTTATCTCAAATGTGACTATGCACGTTTGAACATTTAACACAATCAATCTGAGATGTAATAATAATAATAATCGCAAGCCGAAACACTTGGACATTCGCGTGTATATCATCCTATTTCAAATAAGAAACTTTTATTGCGAAAAATATTACCTCAGCCTTTTTTTATAATTATTATATTGTATTTTATACATAATTGTATGCAGATATATCAGGTGTACAACTTTGCTTCCGCCGTTTTCCTATAGATGGCTTTAGCGGTAAGTGGTGATCGAAATAAATAGATCATAGACGTCATACAATAAACTTGGGTATCTGTCAACATAACCCCATAGAAACATTAGTCGATTTGTGTCTGCATCATAAATATTATTCTCGATTGAAAATGTTAGTTTACGAGCCAAATTCTCATTTGTGGGAGGTTTTAATTTTTTGCTTCAATATGAAGAAATATGCGGCTGAGGCTCATCGAATGCTCTCAAATACTTATGGTGAGGCCGCTATTAGTGAAAGAACGTGTCGTAAGTGGTTTCAACATTTCAAGAACGGTGATTTTGAGGTCCAAGGTCATGCTCTGTATTTGGTGGGACTAGCTCGGCGTAGTGTATTATGAACTGTTAAAACCGCCTGAAACAATCACAGGCGATCGGTATTGAACGCAATGATGCGTTTGAGCCGAGCATTGAAAGACAACCGGCCGCAATACAACGAGAGACACGATAAAGGGATTTTACAGCATGACAATGCTCGACCCCATGTTGCGAAAGTGGTCAAGACATACTTGGAAATGTACGTTGAAATGGGAAGTCCTACCCCACCCGCCGTATTCTCCAGACGTTGCTCCCTCTGACTATCACTTGTTTCGATCAATGGCACACGGCCTGGCTGACCAGCACTTCCGGTCTTATGAAGAAGTAAAAAATTGGATCGATTCGTGGATAGCCTCAAAAGATGACCAGTTTTTTCGACGCTAGATTCGTACGCTACCCGAAAGATGGGAGAAAGTAGTGGCCAGCGATGGACAATACTTTGAATCATAAATGTATAACCAGTTTTTTACAATAAAGCCTCGAATTTCGAAAAAAAAACGGCGGAAGCAAAGTTGTACAGCTAATATACAGGGTGTTTGATATGTAATGAATAAATGATAAAATTCTCGCATAAGGGTAGAGCCAACTGAATCAAAAAGTCCTCTATCATTTTACAATTTTCACAATAATTAACAAAATATCAATTATTAAATATCACTAAATATTGATTTCCATTAATTTTTTTATTCAAATACTATCAACCTTATAGAAAAACAACAAGAGATAAAAATTATTTATTTTTTTCTCATAAAGCTCTAAAAATTTTTTCAGAATTTTTTATCAGCTTGTTAGTATGCCTGCATTTTCTTATTGACAATTTTTCCAACATAAGAAAATGCGATACTAAAAAATTCTGAAAAAATTCTTAGAACTCTATGAAAAAAAAATAAACAATTTTTTTCACTTGCTGTTTTTCTGTAAAGTTGATACTTGAGTAAAAAATTATGAAAACTAATATTCGCTATATATTTAATAATATTTTTAATAATTAATATCTTGTTAAATATTACGAAAATGGTAAAATGATAGAGGACTTTTCGACTCAGTTTAATCCGTTCTCTATGCGAGAATTTTATATTATTACATATCAAACACCCTGTATATTTTTTTAAATTTTACAATATGTAGATATATATTTTATACTATGCAGGCACATCTGTCTTGTATATATTCTTAACTAAAACTAAGCAAAATGGAAATAATAAGAAACTTCACGCATTCTATTTGATTTTCTTTGCAATATTCAAAGAATTTTTTAATCCAAAATTATAAAAGTTGATTACAATAAAATTTAAAAAATCTTGTTGCGGTGACAACAACAAATGTTTCAATACTTTCAACTTTCAATGAATACTATAATTCCTAATGACTTCCGCACACTGAACGCGGAAACACTCGCACGGCTAAATAAGCTTACAGCTCCTAATATGTTTATTGGTTATGGCGTCGCATTTTGCTCTGCGCGGCAAGCATTTCTGTATGCAAAAGCCATGAATTAATAGAAGTAATTAACAATCATATAATTTATAATTGACATGATTCCACATATGAGAACAGTTCATTATTCAAAAACCAAAAAAATATTTTTTAATATCTCTATAACAATACAGCAAAGTTTGTAAGATCTTGTACCGTAATACGTATTATACAGGGTCAAAAGTCCTGGACCACCTGAATAATTTCTGAATGGTTCGAGATGTAGGATTGAAATTTACAGGGATACAATGGAATCGTAAAATCTATCATTGAACCTCAAAAACACCTTAACATTTTCGAAGGAAGGAGGGAGAAGGGACCTGAAAATCTTAAATGATGTATAGGATCGAGTGAGGGCTCATTTGAAATAGCTTTTCGAAACGAAAACAATGCGGACTGACTGAGGTCTTTACGATTTTTTTTCGCAGAGTTCATTGAACATCATCATTTGAACATTGTTATTCTGAAGAAAGAGGTATATCTCTCGTGTGCGCGCGCGCGCGCGCGCGCGCGCGTGTGTGTGTGTGTGTGTGTGTGTGTGTAAGAGAGAGAGAGATAAAAACACTTTTATCAACTATTCGAATTGATATTCTCCAACAACTTGAGTCCCATGCGTACGTAAAATGTATCGATAATGTTACTTATGCATTCTAGTAATTGAATTCGAAACATTCACTATTCTTTGCCGCAGCTCTTCTAAGTTTACGGGCTTAGTCTCATAGATTTTGCTTTTTAAATGCCTCCAGTAAAAAAAGTTTAATGGGCTCAGATCTAGTGATCTCGGTGGCCATTCTATTGTATTTCTTCTACCAATCTATCGATCAGTAAAATTGTTAAGAAAATTTCGAATCAGAGAAAAATGAGCTGAAACCTCATCTTGCTGGAACCAAACATTCTAGAAAGCTTCTTCAATAATATCTTGAATAGCCGGTATCGCGCGCGCGCACGCACGCACATGAGAGACGTAACTCTTTCTTCTGAATAACAATGTTCAAATGATTATAACTCTGCGAAAAAAATCGTAGAGACTTTGATCAATCCACATTGTTTTCGTCTCGAAAAGCTTTTTCAAACAAGTCTTCACTCGACCCCATATGCCATTTAAAATTTTCAGGCTCCCTTCTCCCCTTTCCTTCGAAAATGTTAAGGCGTTTTTGAGGTAATTCAATGATTTTATGATTCCATTGTATCCCTGTAAATTTCAATCCTATATCTCAAACCATTAAATTAAATTAAATTAAATTATTCAAGTGGTCCGGGAAAAAAATTAAATTAAATTATTCAGATGGTCCGGGACTTTTAGCGGATCCTGTATATTACAATTCATAATATCTACAATGTTCCAGCGATGTTACAACTCAATCTGTAATACTTTGCAACACTTCTGCAAATTTCTGTGCTGTATGAGTAGCAAAATATATTTTACAAGCAACAAGACAAACATACATTGCTATCTGGACACACTTTGCTATCTGGACACACATTGCTATCTGAACACACATGTCTCTCGGAGACATTTTTAAGATTCTTTAAAAAGATAAGAAAAACTTATTGTAGTTTCAGAACAAAACTATAATTTAAATATTATCTTCAGGCTATGTCCTAAAATTCACTGCCAGCGCTGAAAATCTACAGTCTACGTCACATGTACCATGAGCGTATCTAGAGAGGGGAGGGGGAATTTTGAGAGTTCAAACCCCCCCATCTCAAAATTTTTTATCATTTCATTTTGAGAAAATCTCGTTAGCACATCTTGATAGCATACATCCACTCACATCGGTTGGATGTCTATAATTTTTCATTGCTTTACTAATGAATATTTGATTTTGAATTGATAATATACATACTCTTTCGAACTCTTTTCTTTCATTTTTAAATGTAAAGAGCATACAACTTTATGAATTTTTTATGTTACATAAAATATTTTTTTCTTCTTGTTATAAGAACATATAAGTAATTTTTAATATTTCTGTTATTTCTCTCTTTCGAGTTTTGACAAAATATACGATACATAAGAAAAATTTTCCTTAGGTTTTTGTCCCAAAGAACAGAAATTTGAAAAACAATTATTTAAAAATAAATAATTGACACATTCTTGTAGTAACTGTATTGTTTTTTGTTCTTCTTTAAAAAAAGTCTTTAAAAAAATAAGTAAAAATTACGTGATGTACAAAACGTAATATTCTTCCTCTTCAAAATAAGATACGAGGAGATATTAAAAATTATAAAAATATCCAAATAGATTTATCAATATTAAAAATTGTTATAAATTATAACAACAAAATTGGTGCAGTGACATTCTTTTCAATATAACAAAAAAATCCTTTTTTTTTGTTGTCATTTCGATTGTTTTCACTTCTCAGTAAACGAGAATAAATTGAAATGGATTAAAATGGATTCAAATTTTCAGAAATAGGGATTCATGAATGTTAAAATAAATCCTTTTCAATCCTGAAATGCATTTTTATTCATTTACAGAATTACATAGCATATCTCTATGCCTTTCAATCTAAAATAATATTATACAATAGTATTTTGTGTGCATTATGAATGCTCAATTCAAAATTGTAAATAGGAAATACAGTTTTTTAATTCAATTGAATGAAAAAAAGTTTTTCTTTTAAAATAGACCATAAATGCTACTTAAATTATTCAAAATTATAAGTAGGAAATTTTTTGTTTTAATCTAAGTTCAAAACAGTTGTAACGTAAAAATAATTGAACTATGTTCTTTTATTTCTCTTTGATTAGAAATAAAATGAATGATCGATGTGAACACACGCAAATCAAGTCGAACACAGTCCGAATATTACGCTGATCATGGCGCGCGACATCATGGCCAAGCGAGATTATCCGACACTTATCTAATGGTTGCGATTAGCAGAAAAAGCAGCTTTGCAACTGTTGTAAAATTCTTCAATATGATTGATTTATACACTTAGATTCAATAAGGAACTAAGGGCAAAACCATATCATATTCAAGAATTTTATAACAGCTGCAAAGCTACTTTCTCTACTGAACGCAGCTAATATTGTCTCATAGTAATGTAAATTGATTATATTTTATTATATTATTTATATTTATTATATTATTTATATTTGTTAAATAATGATATTTTTATTATATAATTTCGTGCAGTGGTTTAGATTTTACTTGATTATACTTGAAGAGAATGATAACACATTTACCAATTGAAAAAATGATGTAGTAAATAACGTAGAAGATTCATAATCCAGAGATCTCAGGTTCGAATCCCATTAAGGTGCGTTTTTTAATATTAATTTGAAGTAGTTAATTTCAGATATAATTATTATAAATGTTTTAGGAATAAAATTTGTAACCTTAAATATGAATGTTTTTTTTCGAATATTGAACTAGTGTCAGCTCGGATCCAATCTATTTCAATCCATTCAATCCATTTTCATGGATTTAGTATGCATTAAAAAAATTTTAATCCATTTTCGTTTACTGGGGTTATGTTTCTCTTTCTACAGAAAGAGAGCCTAAGAAGCATTATAAAGTGTGTTAAACAAGGAAAGATTCAATATCAATTTCACGATGCGAAGCAGATAATATTTATTATAGTCTCAAGTCTCTTACATGTTCTCATGTCTATTTCTATGCCATCAATGTGACAAATTTCCTAATCTGAATAATCTTCACTGTAACGATTAATCTTCATTATGGGACAGAGCAATACTTTATCTACCAAATTCATTCATTTCGTACAAAAATCATCGAATGAATTTAATTAACATCAGAGATGTGAAGGCTAAACTCAACAATTACTATTTTTACTTCACTAATTCCATAGGACAACTTTTAATATGCATCGATATAATTTGTAATGCAAGCGATTCATTAGTAATAGTCTTCTATAGCACAAGTAATTCTCAAGTCCGCTGATTCAAGTACAAATTGTCACGCGTGTTCCGCTTTGTTACGCTCGACAGCTCGAAGCTCGACTGTACAGAGCTTCGCGATGTGACGAATAGAGACCGCGATATTAGAACCATAATTTAAATTATATAGTATTAATATAATGTCAATAAAATAATTGTTATATAACATACAATAAATGCCGTTATATTGTTGTTTGTTTATTATAACATATAAATAACGAAACAATGTAATAATTTCGTAACCTGGTTGTATTACACACACACACACACACACACACACACACACACACACACACA
>NW_017259203.1:95913-102479 GCF_001594045.1 Atta colombica
GAATGATTCAGAAGCAAGGAAATTGGGTGCCGTACGAATTGAAGCCGAGAGATGTTGAACGGCGTTTGTTTGCTTGTGAACAGCTGCTTGAAAGGCAAAGACGGAAGGGATTTCTGCATCGTAACTGCATTGTAACTGGGGATGAAAAATGGGTTCATTACGATAATCCCAAGCGCAGAAAATCATGGGGAGTTCCCGGCCATGCTTCCACGTCGACGGCCAAACCGAATATTCACGGCTCCAAGATCATGCTCTGTATTTGGTGGGACCAGCTCGGCGTAGTGTATTATGAACTGTTAAAACCAACTGAAACAATCACAAGCGATCGGTATCGAACGCAATTGATGCGTTTGAGCCGAGCATTGAAAGACAAACGGCCGCAATACAACGAGAGACACGATAAAGTGATTTTGCAGCATGATAATGCTCGACCCCATGTTGCGAAAGTGGTCAAGACATATTTAGAAACGTTGAAATGGGAAGTTCCCACCTGCCGTATTCTCCAGACGTTGCTCCCTCTGACTATCACTTGTTTCGATCAATGGCACACGGCCTGGCTGACCAGCACTTCCGGTCTTATGAAGAAGTAAAAAATTGGATCGATTCGTGGATAACTTCAAAACATAACCAGTTTTTTACAATAAAGCCTCGAATTTCGGAAAAAAACGACGGAAGCAAAGTTGTACACCTAATAAAATAAAGTTATATAATTATAATATAGAGTAAAAATGTTACACTTCTGTTACGTTATTTGTTACTTTCGTTATATTATTGTATTGCAATACTTTCAATGTATTACAATATATTTTATTGTATTACAATATATTTATATTTGATGTTTGCTGAGTTAGTTCCCATGAGGCATCTTTTCCGCATTTTTATGGCTACCTAGCTATCAATTAACTTGAGAGAATAATTCGTAACTCCTAAAAACTGGAAGCCACGATAATAGTTAATAAGGTATATTCCACGTTGGATGAAAAAACTCCTGATTGTAAGTAAGGACTCATGCCTTTTTACTCATGACTTTTTTGAGTCACCAAACACACTTTAATTGTTTATCACTTTGACTTTCAGTTTTTGGAATTATGGAAAAATTATTGGAAAAATTATTTTAAATTTTCACGTAGAATTACATCAGTCGGCTGTTAGCATTTTGTACATTCTCTAATATGATATATTATAAGATTACAGAGTCTCAAAATATTAGTAACTATTTTGGGACTACAGAAGTAGTACAGTAGTACAGGGGGTTCTGAACCATGGATACAGCCGCCCGGCTGCCATTAGACGGCACTGGCGTCGCGAGAGGAAGGAACTTGTTAGAGGGACGGGGGAGGGGAGGGATAGCGCGAAGAAGATCTCAGGCGGTATCGCTATTTATGTAAACAACAATGCCATTGATATGCGTCACCGTTATCGCCGCCGCAGCCGTGCGCTCTCATATATTTGCCGTATACTTATTATCTTTTTCTCGATACATTATCCGTTGCGATTCATGTGCATTCTATATTTACGATTTTTTCTCTCCTTGCAGCTTCTTATGTGACTCCACTTACTTATTCTCATACGCAAAATAAATATACATATATATATTTTTTTTTATTTCTATTGTACTTATTCGATTATATTCTAATAATGCTTTTAAAGCGAGCACAGCAATATTATCAGATGCGATGATACCATCGATTGCAAATGATATGTACATTTATGTACGTTTATGTACGTATGCTAAGCACAAAATACTAGTCCGTAAAACAGAATATTCAATCGTATCTTCAAACCTAACGACAATCACAGATTTTACATCACTGATTGATCGATTGACTGACTAACTGACTGATTGACTGGCTGACTGAATGTCTATAACATTTTTGAAAAAAGACTTATTGATAGATTAACTGACTGAGTAGCTGATCTATCGCTGGAGCGTTCTACGAGCATGAGTTGCATCTATTCATCCAGATGTGTATCTCGGAGAAAGGAAGAGAGACAATGCAGGAAGAGAGACAAGGTATACGTGTCTAGGATTCGATGGATTCGCACAATTCGTATATACAAAAACATTGTCAAGTTAAAAAAAGAAATTTTAATTCATACTTTTTTATACATATAATAAATATGTTAATATAGATATATAAACGTAAAATATTTTTATTATCTTTCGTTTGGAGTAAAATAAAATACATAATTTTTAACAAAAATATGTACAGAAATAAAATACATATATATGTATGTATTGGGAGTACAAATTAGTTCGGTCCATTTTTTGTGTTCAAAAATGCATTTATTTCAAAACAAAATGAATGAACAAATCAATTAAAGTATTGTCCATCGCTGCCTACTACTTTTTCCCATCTCTCAGGCAATTTTCGAATTCTATCTCGAAAAAATGACTCGTCTTTGGAGGCGATCCAATTTTGGAGCCAATTTTCGATTTCTGCGAAGGAAGTGAACCGGTGACTTGCCAAATTGTGCTGCATCCTTCGGAACAACCAGTAATCAGAAGGAGCAATGTCCGGAGAATACGGCGGGTGTGGTAAAACATCCCATTTGAGCGTTTCCAAATATTTTTTTACGACTTTAACGACATGAGGCCGAGCGTTGTTGTGAAGAAGAATAACTTTATCATGTCTTTGTATTCCGGCCGTTTTTCTCGCAATGCATGGCTTAATCAGCGAATCAATTGTAGCCGATACCGATCGTTCGTAATAGAATCGCCAGGTTTTAGCAGCTCATAGTAAACAAGACCCTCTTGGTCCCATCAGGTACAGAGCATCTTCGAATATTCGGCTGTGGTGTTGATGTTAAGGTCGATGGCAACGATTGACCAGGCTTAGCGTAGTATTTTTTCTTCTTGGGGTTGTCGTTGAATATCCACTTCTCATCTTCAGTCACAATCCGAAAAAAACCTGCAAAAAATCTTTTTTCTGTTGTCTTTGAATCAGCTGTTCGCAAATGAAAAAATTGCCTTTCAACGTCTCTCGGTTTCATAAGACACCTTCATAAGGCACCCAATTTCCTTATTTTTGAATCATTCTCATGGCTCTCAATCGTACAGAAACGGCTTGTTGAGTTACCCCCAATGATTCTGCAAGCTCCTCTTGCATTTGACTCTGATCTTCTTCGAATAATGCCTCTAATTCTTTGTCTTCGAATTTTTTTTGTCCAGAGGCTTATCTTCAACACTGAAATCTCCATCCTTGAAACGTCGAAATCATTTCCTACATGATTTATCAGTTGGAACAGTGTCATCATAAACTTCGACAAGCATTCGATGGGCTTCAGCCGTAGTTTTCTTCCAATTAAAGCAGAAAATCAAAACCTCCTGCAAATGCTGCTTGGTTAACATAAAATTCGACATTTCAAAGTAAAAATCAAGATTTTTGTATGAAACTCAAAGCGATATAAACTGAATATTATTAGCAGATGTTTACCTCTCTGAAACCGCCAAAATCAGTCACTATGAACCATTCACAACAGCTGGAATCATCTGTAGGCAAACGGACCGAATTAATTTGTACTCCCAATACGTATATATGTACTCATACAACACAGAAGATTAAAGCAATATTGATGCAATGTTACAATATTACAGATTGCAATGTAACATTGTAGAGAAATTACAGGAATTAAAAATTAACAATATGCTTGCAAAATGTCAGTAATATGCTTGTAATATTCCACAAACATTGCAAAACTGTAATTCTTTAATTGTTACAATAATAATAAAAATATAAAGTTTTGACAATATTTACGTAGTACAGTCTTTTAATTTAACAGCTATTTTTATGATATAATAATTAATATAATTCATTTTATATTTAAATAAAAAATTTATTGAGCTATTATTTGATGGCCATTTCATTAAATGTTATATTTATAATATTTTAAATATGAAATCAAAAGATTATATAATATCGAATTTAGATACAATCAATGCATCATTATCGGATAAGATGATAAGCAATTAAACTATTAAAAACGATTTATTGAAATATTAATTATGTGTAAATATGATGTATTTATGCCTAATGTGAACACAAGAATAAACCAGTGTCCGAACTTTATTGATAAATTTCATACCGTCATTTTTTAATCGATTTCAATTGACTCGGAGTGATTTCAAATTAAAAAGAATCACTATGATTAATTTAATCCATGATTAACTTACCAAGCGACTGTATTATTATATTGGGTTATCCGGAAAATTCGTGCCATTGAAAGAAAATTGAACGCAGAAAATTTAAATTTTAGTATACATTTATTAAATTATATAGGTTAGTCGGCACAAACTTTCCAGACAACCCAATATTAATATGGATAATATTTGTAATTTGTTCGGGGCACACACATATATGCTTTATCCTTACGAACAAATTTATCCCTCAGGATTAATACCATATTTATTGGAATATTTTATGGTTTTATCAAAAATTGCTTTGGAAAGCACATATCACTAGAAATGTAGAAAAATTGTAGAAAAATTTATAGAAAAATTAAAGTTAGCGAGATATATGTATAGAAATAGTTTTCATTTTAGAGTCTTCGTAAAAAATTTATCCAAATACATTACATTGCAATATTGCTGGAACGTTTCGTTGCAATATAACAAAAAGCAGACATCTTAACTTTGTTGGAATTTTGCAACAATGATTCAGCAATGTTTCACAACTATCATGCAATATTACAATGTTTCAATGAAATCATTCTGCAATGTTTCTGCAATCTTTCTGTGCTATATGGGTATATTGTATGTATGTATGTATTGTATGTAAGAGACGTTATATGTACTGTGGAAAGATACAATGAAGAACATAAGCATTTTGATGATAAAGAGTGCAGCCAAATAGGTAAAAGAGACCGAAACTAAGTGGGCACCGGGGCTAAGCTGACATTTGAATTTTGAGTGACAAAAATATATCTTATGAGTTTCCATATATGAGTTCCAATATTGTAGATGACATCTCGTGTATCTTCTTTACCAATGAAATTTGATTAGTTTAGATGCCACGTTATTATGTTTAGGTAGTCAAAAATAATTTTTGAGATTTTTCAAGTCACATCATTTTTTATGAATGAAATGAAGTTACAAACTAAAACTTTTTTTATTGCTATCTTGTAGTCTTATAATCACTCTATAAAACGCTAATAATTATTTGACTAAAATCGTTTATTTTGTTATTGAAAATTGCAATTGAAAAAAAGATGCCCACTTAGTCCCGGTCTTCCCCATACTCGTATATGGAGAATGTGCTCCTAATTCTGAGTGAAATTAACCCATACAGCTCTAATTTTGACAGTGAAATTAATCCATATAGCACCGAAAATTTTCAGAAATATCTCAGAAATATTTCAACTGAAAAGTGAAACATTTCATAAAAATTGAGAAATATGTCTGCAACATTTCTGAGACAGCTCTGAAATAGCAAAATGTCCGCGATTCTTATACATGAAACCTTGTTGAAAGGTTAATGAAATGTTATAGAAAAGATCTATTATACAATCTTTTTGAAATCAATATAATATGATGAATGCCTTTTTTTCGAGACAACACAGGTTAGTCTAGTAGTGTAACAATTTATTATTTTCTTAGAAAATTGAACGGTAAACGTTCAACCTCTGCTTTTGGGTGTCCTTTTTACTATAAAATTAAAATAATCAAATAATCAAATACATGTTATGCGAGTGATTTTTTAACACGCCTATCGTATCTGGTTCAGAATTTTTTGAAATTTTTTGAATTTAAAAGGTTTCAGCTATTTCTAGTACTACAAAAAGTGATATTCAAATATATACTTGATTGATATCTAAATAATATTTAAATTTATTAATGTTGACATAATAAATATTATTTAAGTATCGATTAAACATATATTTAAATATCATTTCTGAAGTACTTAAAATTTATTAAGAATTTTGGCCATTAGTCATACGCATTTGTGATCTGTTTATAGATTAAAACTTGTTGATAAACTTAAAGTATTTCTCAAAAATAGTAATTATATCGCCAACTATTTTGATTAATTAATCATATGTATAAAAGGACATATACATAATTACTGAAAAAAATCATACTTACAGTTTCCACACAATATCATTATTCATATACAAAAGTTTTTCGCAATTAAAGTAGAACAAATTAAAATAGAACAATAACATTAAAATGACATTAAACTGAATCGTGATCAAAAAATGATTAATAAAAAAAAATGACATTTATTATTGGGAGTACAAATAAGTTTCCGTCGTTTGCAAAAGACGGCGCCACTAATAAACTATAATTAAAATTGTTTGATGTAAAACGACACATCGTAAGATTGGACATCCGGCAACATCATAACCTTGAAATATTAGCGATTTTGTATCAACATCATATTTTTTTTTTGTATGAAAATGTCGAGTTTTGAGCCGAATAAGCGTCATTTGCGGGAACTTTTGATTTATTTCTTTAATTTGAAGAAATCTGCAGCTCATAAATCTTGTAGAAGCATGTGGTGATGCTTAAGTGAGAGAAGTTGTCGTGAGCGGTTTCAAAAATTTAAGAACGGTGAATTTGACGTCGA
>NW_017259204.1:0-8841 GCF_001594045.1 Atta colombica
CTTCGCTCTGGACAGTCAAAAAAATTCGAAGACAAAGAATTAGAGGCATTACTCGAAGAAGATGAGAGTCAAACACAAGAGGAGCTTGCAAAATCATTGGGAGATAACTCAACAAGCCGTTTCTGTACGAATGAGAGCCATGGGAATGATTCAAAAACAAGGAAATTGGATGTCTTATGAACTGAAAGAGAGACGTTGAAAGAAGATTTTCACTTGCGAACAGCTGATTTAAAGACAACAGAGAAAAAGTTTTTTGCATTGGATTGTGACTGGAGATAAGAAGTGGATATTTTACGACAACCCCAAGAAGAAAAAATACTACGCTAAGTGGTCAATCGTTGCCTGGTAGACCAAAAGGATCTTGTTTATTATACGCTGCTGAAACCTGGCGATTCCATTACGGGCGATCGGTATCGGCTACAATTGATTCGTTTGAGTCGCACATTGCGAGAAAAACGGTCAGAATGCGAGCAAAGACATAATAAAGTTATTCTTCTTCATGACAACGCTCGGCCTCATGTCGCTAAAGTCGTAAAAAAATATTTGGAAACGCTCAAATGGGATTTTACCGCACCCACCGTATTCTCCGGACATTGCTTCTTCTGATTACTAGTTGTTCCAAAGGATGCAGCACGATTTGGCAAGTCACCGGTTCACTTCTTTCACAGAAATCGAAAATTGGCTCCAAAATTGGATCGCCTCCAAAGACGAGTCGACGATTTTTTCGAGATGGAACACGAAAATTGCCTGAGAGATGAGAAAAAGTAGTAGGCAGCGATGGACAATACTTTAATTGATCTATTCATTCATTTTGTTTTGAAATAAATGCACAAAAAAGCGGACCGAACTAATTTGTACTCCCAATAAGATATTAGGATTTGGCAATCCAATCTCGATATACTTCGTTATGAAGCAAGACTTGACTTTATGTCTAAGAAGATGATCAAACGTACGATATTATCAGTGATCACGCAACATAATCATCGGTTATCATTGATAATGTATCTCTTATGCGTCTCAGGGACTTCAACCAGTAGTTGAACTGTAGATTTCAGCCAGTACACTCGATTTTCCTTCAGCCATTGTGAACCTTCTCACCATATGTTCCCACACTATGGGAAGCATTACTTCTGGAGATATCTTCGAATCGCATCAACCGTTACCAATTATTAACCCAGTTACAACAATCTTTCTGAAAGCGTTGGTCAAAGGAATATGTTACTCAGATGCAACAAAGGACTAAGTGGAAAACAATGCACAACTATGAGATACGGCGGCATATTATCATCGTGGATTAATATTGAGTATGGGAAAAAGTTCGTGGCGATTTTTTAGTAAAATTAAAGTGTTTTTCTTAGAGTATTGAAATCAATTTATTTAAACCAAATATGCTCCATTATTTTCTATAATATTTTGCTATTTTTAGGGCAGAGCCATAATTCCATCGCGATAGAACTTCTGTGGTTTCTGATCGAAAACTGCTTCAAGTTTCACAGGCCTCTTTTGAAGCTAGTTTTACATCATTAAGAGAGTTCTGCAGAGACCTAACAAATGATAGTCTGAGGGTGCTATGTCAGAACTATACGGTGGATGCATTAAAACTTCCCAGTCAAGCTCTCGCATTTTTGCTGAGTCAAAGATGTGTGTGGTCGAGCGTTGTCGTGATGGAAGACGACACCTCTCCTATTGATTAATTTTGGCTGCTTCCTCTCAATTGCTTGTGTAATCTCTGCAGTTGTTCACAGTAGAGTTCGGAATTAATTGTTTGATTGTTGGACAATAACAGCTTATAGTGATTCCCTTCCAGTCCCACCACACATAACATCACCTTCTTCCTCGTCAATCCAGATTTTGCGATTGCTTGCGCTTCCTCTTCTTTCTTTATCCACGATCTTTTTCTAGTTGGATTGTCGTAGGTGATCCATTTTTCATCACCAGTTATCATTCTCTTCAGAAATAGCTCAATTTCATTCTGTTTCAGTAGCGTATCACAAATGTTAATTCGGTCCATCATATTCCTAACACTCAACTTGTGAGGAATCCAAACATCGAGCTTAATTCATTTCCTATTTATTTTCACTTATCATTTATACATCATTTATCATTTATATCATTTATACTGGTTGATAAAAACGAATGGTTCATTGCAATTTTGCTTCCATTATATTTTATATCATATTATATTATAATCTTACACTTCGGACTAAATTTTACTATCTGACACTATATTAGCAGATTACACTTATACATATTGCGATTACCCATTTTTATTTTTATTTATAAGAATCATTATTAAGTTTTTATTTATATTTTCTAAAAATTTTTTTATAATCCACTTTCATACAGTTATATATTTATAGAATTTATATTCATTTTTTTTACTGTACCACTCAATTTATATTATTTGACTTTTTATATATTTCAAATTTTATACAGTCCACCTTTATATATTTATAGAATTCAATTTTTCTTTTTACTATTTATGTTGGAAGGAATTAAATTACTATTTATATTAGAAGGAATTAAACCAATGACTAAATGACGTTATAAGCGACATTTTGCACTCGTACTCAGCGTTTCTTTTTTTTTTTGGAATGGAATTTATGGCCTAAATATCTAATATCTATTCTTTGGTCATCTATTCTTGCCATCAAATTTTTTAAATAAATAATCTTTGTTATTTTGCCTTTGTACTTCAACCATTTTATATACTAAGATATATTTAACATTGATGACCTGATCGGAGTCGAAATATTTGTTATTTTAATGTCTATTTATTTGTATATTTGCATCACGTACATCAAATTTGTTATTTTGGCTTGTAGCTCTTCTTAACATAATCTTATTTAATTTTATTATACTATTATTATTTATACTATTATTATTTATTATACTTGAGCCTATTATATTATATATTTGATATTTCATAGTTATCAACTTGTAAAAAATCTGTCATATAATTTTCACGAACACATAATAAGTTAACATAATAAGTTAAATTGATACAAATATGTATATGAATAAGAGGAGTCAGTATAACAGTCCTGTATGTTTAAGATAATAAAACTAGATTTTTGAGATATTACAGAAATTTTATTTAAAGCATATTTGAAATAAATGCAATTATCTTAGAAGATTATCATAAACTTTTTGCATTATTTTAAAATATGCATTGAATATTATTATATGTAACACGATATCAGTAAACAATTAATATACAACTTTTGTATTTTTTCTTTGCAGAAATGTCGGATCAACGTTTTGTTTGTGAATTATTTATGCTCTTCTTGGCTGGATTTGATACATCTGCTACAACAATATGTAACACATTGTATGAATTAGCTTTAAATCATACTATTCAAAATAGACTTCGTGAAGAAATAAGAAATATGTACATAAAAAGTAATGGAGAAATAACACTTGACGATATAAATACGATGTTTTATCTGGATACAATCTGTAAAGGTAATTCATTCATTATAATTAATTGTGAAATAAACGATAAAACCTAAATATGATAAAATCTAGATGATATATATTTTAAAAAAACTAGTGTATCAAATAAAAAAATCTAAGTGGTAAAAAAAGTATAATCTAAGTATAATAAACTATCTTTACTAAGTAAGTAATAATACGATACACCTTTTATATTTTCATTGAGTCTTTTTATTTTAACATTTTTTTCCTAAAAAAATAATAGTAACTTTTAAAAAATAAAACACAAGAATGATACTATCCTTATTATTTTTACTTAATTCTAATGACACTGTGACGGGTTCAAAAAGTTAATTTTTTTTTGCATTTTTGTAATGCTAGAGTCTTAAAAATATGTCTCTAAAATATTATGTTGAAATTCATAACGGAACTATAATAAATATGTAATAGAGTAGCATGTGATCAGATGCATGAACTAATCGATTGTAAAACTTTAAACACGTTTTTCTCGAAACTAAATGTTTTCGTAAATTAATAAGATTTTAAAGTATATTTAGGTTACATTTTTGTTTTAAATATTCACAAAAATTATTCTACATGCTACGTTTCTTGCTTTTTACTTCTTGCTTTTTTCCTCTTTGCAACTGTTTTGTCGATAAATATTTTTTGTTACGTGTTTCCTGTATCTTTCGAAGTTCGCTACTTTTGTTTTATCTCGAGCGACATAAAATAAAAATCGTATAAAAAGCAAAAAGACAATGTAAAAATAGCAAAAAACAGAAAACAAAAAAGTATATTATAGAGTAATCATAATTCTTTGAATGCTAAGAAGTGTGCGATCGCGTCTCTCATAAAACTTCTCATAAATATGTAATAAATGCCACGAGTGCGACAATGCAAATAAAATTGAGAGAAATTTTTGTAAAGGTAAAAAATTAGATAATTGCGTGCCACGAATATTATAATGCTTATTAACATACACTTAAGTCTAACAAATATTTCAGTATGTCGAATTGTAAGAAACGCTCTTAGAATTTGAAATACTGAAATAATTGTATAATTTGCATGTCAATAATCGTTTTGTAATGTTTATGTTACGTAATTATTGTGTAATTTCACTCTTTTGACATTTCTCTAACAATTTTATTAATATAATTAAAAAAACAAACAATCCGACAATACTCAAAGGGGATCCAACATTCATTTTAATTTCATCATTTTAATTTATAATTTAATGAAATTAGCTTATTTAAAGTACGTGAAAGATAAAAAAATAGTATAATAAGGGGAAAAAAAACAAGAAACGTGTTTTTATAAACGTGTGAATGCATCCGATCAGTGTGTGCCTCATGCATAAAGCGCTCTAATCATGAACGCCACTATGCCCGTCTCCTATACGCGATTTCCCAGTCAGAAATGGATAATGGAATCGATATCGATTCGATGTCGATTCCATTATCATTTCTGTGATACGCTATTTCTTCTTGTAATTTGAAAACTAAGCTTCGGACAAAATTTTCGTAAAGGAAAATTGTCGAAATTCGATCAGGAATATGTTTCTTTATATTTAAGTTGTTTTAAATCACTCTGTATATTCGCGTTCATAAACATTATTTACAAGAACTCGGCCTGGTCTCGCGGTGCGAGGTTACAATGACCTAGTTTTCACTGAGGATTTAAACCGGATCAAAATGGAAAATAAAAATCAATCAATTACAGTCGAGCATTCCCCTGTTGTTCGATTGTAACAGGGGAATACTTGACTGTAGTTGGTGTTGGTTCTTTCTGATCCGGATTAAACTTTCGGTGGAAACTAGGCCAAGATTGAAGATTGCACAATCGAATTATGTTCTCTTTTTTTCACAATTTTTTTGGAAATAAATAAAGTTTATAAATAAACATAGGACAAAAGCATTTTTATATAATTGTTGAAATTATACATGTACTTGTAAAAATTTTACATTAAACCAACAACTGTAGGAAGAATATCGAATCACTTCATCATTTATTCAATAAACAAATAAAAAGCTATTTTTAAATTGCATAACAGTTTTTTGATTTGTAGAAAATTGTAACGATGCACCCCCAGATAATGCATCGTTCCTGGCTTTTCACTAAGCTAGATGCCGCGGTGCGCCCGACATTATTTTAAACAAAATTTACAGGTGACAACAACTCGCAACGAAGACTCCGTGTTCGGCCGCGAAACCCGAACACGACTGAGTATCGCCGAGTCCCCCCCGATCCACGAGATAGCGCTAAAAGGCATACTCGTGGGGGAGCTCGGATAAAGGAAGTCCATAGTAAGGAACCACAGTATATACAGTAGCGCAACTCTTCTGATTTATGTTTCCCAAAATGAAGCGCGAACTTAGCAACATGCGAAATAAGCAAGTTGCCCAGTAACATCATCTAAATTTCTATCTCGCTTCTTCTTTTTTCCGTTCTCTCTTTCAGAGCCATTTAAATATTGTTTCTCTTTAACGATTTAAGTACGTTGTTTGTTTTCCAACTGAATTGCTTTTGTTTTAACTAGAAAATCTGCGTTTTGTGTGGTGCAATTCTAATAATTTATTAAAACGCAAGCGATTTAGCAGAAAAATAAGTATCGTGTGCTGCAGTCGTTAATTAAAATATTTTTACAGTTAATTATAATATTTGTATCATACAACATTTATATAATTTTATATCTTCTTATTTTTGTATTTTTTTTTTATTTTGCAGTGCATTACAATTATCTATTTCTTTTAGTTTATTACATTTAGATTAAACTTTGATGTATAAACGACCTAAAGAGAGAGAGAGAGAGAGAAAGAGAGAGAATGAGAGAGAGAGAGAGAGAAAGAGCGGGCAGAAAAATAAAGAGCAACTGAGAAAGAAATTCAGATGGCGCTACTGGGAACTTACTTATTTCGCACTACATTTTGGGAAACACTAACATCAAAAGTACCGACAGAAAGTTGCATTACTGTATATACTATATATATATTATGACCAAACGCTGCCGAACTCCGACGAGAAAACATTATTTTACGACTATAAAAGATATTGTATTCCTCGTCGCAGTTCTCTTTTTCCTGACAATCCTCGTGCCAACCAGATCCTATTGTAGCCAGTATTCCGATCTGTTATGTTACTATCGATTCCAGTGCCAGTCCAGAGCATGCGGGTAAGGCGTACTTTGTCTCTATTGAGAGCTCTTGATACGCTTTCCGATCGACTTCGATCGTTTTCCACTAAGAGGGCGAAAACAAGGGGATTGAGCACGCTCTGCGTGTTCCCATTAAGCCGAAAAGAGAAACTCCGTCATCCGCATTTCTGTTCAAGCGACCGACAGTAATCAGGAAGTTGAATATTCTCGACCTCCGCTAAGCTTTCTCAACTGTCGATCGCCAGCGCGCTGCAAACGTCTTATAGCGTTTTTCATTGGGAGAACTAGCATACACTATGCGCATTAGGCGCGATGTTTCATTAAGGATTTTAATGCGCACGAAGATCGCGCTGTTTCATTGGTAAATCTAATGCTGAGTTTCGCACTTTCGTGTAAAAATCTAGCTCCGAGGGACGGTGTCGATTGGATGCAAATATGACGGCAGGAATTGATATAAATGAAAATCATATGCTAGTAATACTCGATCTTCTTTCATCGTCATCAAATAGTGATGATGATGATTTTTTAATTATAAACGAAAAACGTAATATTTCCAAAATAAAAAACTTAATAAAATTGAAGATTGCAGGATTTTCAAAAGTTCATAGCTGTATTACTGAGATTTTCATTAAAATACCACCGCCAGCCCACAAAATAAAATTAACATATATATTGGGAGTACAAATTAGTTCGGTCCGTTTTCCTAAAGATGGCTCCAGCTATTGTGAATGACTCATAGTGACAACTGATATTGGCGGTTTTAGAGAGGTTAAACATCTGCTAATATTCAGTTTATATCGCTTTGAGTTTCATACAAAAACCTTGATTTTTACTATGTTTGAAATGTCGAATTTTGTGTTAACCCAGCAGCATTTGCGGGAGGTTTTGATTTTCTGCTTTAATTGGAAGAAAAGTGCGGCTGAACCCCATCGAGTGCTTGTCGAAGTTTATGGTGACACTGCTCCAACTGATAAATCATGTAGAAAATAGTTTCGACGTTTCAAGGATGGAGATTTCAGCGTTGAAGACAAGCCTCGCTCTGGACAAAAAAAAAATTTGAAGATAAAGAATTAGAGGCATTACTCGAAGAAGATCAGAGTCAAACGCAAGAGGAGCTTGCAGAATCATTGGGGGTAACTCAACAAGCCGTTTCTGTACGATTGAGAGCCATAGGAATGATTTTTTCAAAAACAAGGAAATTGGATGTCTTATGAACTGAAACCGAGAGACATTGGAAGGCGATTTTTGACTTGCGAACAGCTGATTCAAAGACAACAAAGAAAAGGTTTTTTGCATCGGATTATGACTGGAGATAAGAAGTAGATATTTTACAACTCCAAGAAGAAAAAATACTACGCTAAGCGGTCAATCGTTGCCTGGTGGACCAAAAGGATCTTGTTTACTATAAGCTGCTGAAACCTGGCGATTCCATTACGGGCGATCGGTATCGGCTACAATTGATTCGTTTGAATCGCACATTGCGAGAAAAACGGTCGGAATGCGAGCAAAGACATGATAAAGTTATTCTTCTTCATGACAACGCTCGGCCTCATGTCGCTAAAGTCGTAAAAAAATATTTGGAAACGCTCAAATGGGATGTTTTACTGCACCCACCGTATTCTCCGGACATTGCTTCTTCTGATTACTAGTTGTTCCGAAGGATGCAGCACGATTTAGCAAGTCACCGGTTCACTTCTTTCGCAGAAATTGAAAATTGGCTCCAAAATTGGATCGCCTCCAAAGACGAGTCGACGATTTTTTCGAGATGGAATTCGAAAATTGTCTGAGAGAATGGGAAAAAGTAGTAGGCAGCGATGGACAATACTTTAATTGATCTGTTCATTCATTTTGTTTTGATATAAATGCATTTTTTAATACAAAAAAACGGACCGAACTAATTTGTACTCCCAATATCTAACTTCTTTTGGGTATCGCGTATGCCCTATAATGTTAGTGAAGAGATATCGTGTTTATTTACTAGAGAACCTCACAGGGAGAGAATGCAAATTGCATGACGTGACCTGTCTCCTCATATTGGACATAGGCATTAAAGCTCCAGTCGTGGAAAAGATTGGAGAAAACTGGTCACGCGACTCCGGTCCTAATTGGACGTGGGCATTCATGTGATGCAATTTCCCACTCTCTCTTTCTCCCTGTGAAGCTCTGTGTGTGTGTGTGTGTGCGTGCGTGTGCATACATATATATATGTATGTATGTATGTGTATATATATATTTTTATATTATATATATATATA
>NW_017259204.1:8941-35569 GCF_001594045.1 Atta colombica
ATTTCATATTTCAACAATCTTAATACATTAATATTTCTGATATGTCATCAGGAAAATGTAAATAAATAAAAATATAAAACGTAAAGAACATATTATTTCAACATATTTTATTAAACAAATTATTATAAAAACTTAATTGTCAATAGCCATTATTAGTAAAAAAATAGAGTATTCAATAATAAATTAAGGTACCTTTTACTTGTGCAATTACTTACAAAAACAATAACAATACAAAAAAGTATTTTTTGCTGCTTTACTGAATACCTGTTCGTTTTCACCAAAGAGATATCTAGAGATCATAATCAATTTGTATTATTTTCCCATGTCCTTGGAAATCTATAGCTAGGATTATCAGAAACGTTGTGGTTTTCATGATATTCATAAATATATGAATGGATATGTCTAGGAAAATTCAGACGTCTAATAATCAATAGTTTCAGTCTGATAATCAATTGAATTTTTAAAAATCAGACAAATTTGTATGCGAAATATGCTCTACGTATACTTATTTATAAACGAAAATTTCGTATGAAAACATAATAAGAAAATATTAATTCACACAAATAAAAATGTGTAAATGTGTAATAAAAATGTGTAATAAAAAATTTAGTAGTATATTATTCGTATAGTGAAGATTTTTTTTAATAAGCTCATAACAAATTTTCTTTATAGTCATTATAAGTAGATTATAGATTATACGATTTGACGGAATACATATACGCTTACTCAATAATTTATGATAAAAATCTTCTTTGTCACTTTTTTTGAAGGGACTTCCAAAATTATTTACTTTAAATTGAATCGGAGGCATTTCTATAACTTCTAAATGATTAATTTCTGTAATCTGCAATCGAAAAATGTCAACGTTTGAGAAATTAAAAATGGCACGCCACTAAACGCATTCATCAAATCGCGAGTGTTTCATTGGGCGTGCAAAAAACTTGCACTGTCCATAAATTTGGGCAGTGTCCATCTCACTCGACAAGTTTCTAGTGTACACTCAATGTATCCCAATGAAAAACGCTATTAGACACGTTCGTCGCGTTCACCACGATTTATACTCACGCACTGTGTCGCGTGACATACCAGCGTGTACTGGTATATGTGGTATTACTCACATTCGCGTCGGACTTTTCTTTTCGCGCCGCGATACTCAATGAGAATATAACTTTGGAATGAAAACATCGGTAAAACTGTTCACTCATTGGATCGCGTGTCGCGCGCGACGAACATCGCGCTGGTGTGCCGGAGCCATTAGTCTGCAGACCTCGCAACGATATCGCACGCTTACTATATTTCGCGCCTCGCAGAAACACTCACTCTAGTCGGTATTATAGGGCGAGTTCAAGACGGCAAAGCGGTTAGATATGCTTACCGAACAATTGAATATGGTTAGATTGATCTGTAAGTAACAACCAATTATATTCATTTGCTCAGTGAGTCGCTTTGTCAATTTGAACGCTCTCATTGTATCATATTGGGTATATCAACGCGATGTTGCAAATGCTTTAAAACGTTTTTTAATTGATCAGTTTGTAAAATTCTTTCTTCTAATTAGTCAAACGCTGTAGCGAGACTTTGACTACAAAGCCCTTTCATCTTGTATTATATTACCATCCGAACTTATTTTATTTTGTATTGTCATTTCTTTGATATAATAAATTGTCATTTCACTTAATACCTCCGCAAACGAGAATGGATTGAAATGAATTGAAATAGATTCAGATTTTCAGAAATATTGATTCACGAATGTTAAAATGAATGCTTTTCAATCCTAAATGCATTTTTATTCATTTATAGGAATTGCATATCTTGGAGCATATCTTTATTATGCCTTTCAATCTAAAAATTATATTAGCTTTATGTGTGCATTGTGAATACTGTTCAATTCAAAATTTTGAATAGAAAATACAGTTTTTCAATCCAATTGTATCCAATTGGATTGAATCTAATTGAATCCAATTGAATCCAATTAGATCCAAAAAAAAGTATTCGCTATTTAAAATACGCATTCGGATAAAAAAAAATTTCAATCCATTTTAATCCATTCTCGTTTACTGGGATTGTACGAGTATTCTTTCTCCGATTCGAATCTGTTCCGTTTCCCGTCTTGCACCCCGGCGAGCTAATCCGTGCAACGGAAGTTATTTCCAAATGTATTGGCATCATTCTCATAATTAAATTAATCATCTCATTTTGTTCATCAAATTGTTATCAAAATTTTCATACATTCGGATGATAAAGTCTATTCTGCAATGTACTCTTTGTTTTCTGTTTCTTGCTTTTTTCTCCCTTTGCAACCATTTTATCGACAATTGTATTTCTTGCTACGTGTTTCCTATTTCTTCCGAAGTTCGTTAACTTTTCTCGGACATAAAACAAAAAAGCGGATAAGAAATTAAGGGACAAAATCATCATATTAAAATAGCAAAAAATAAAAAACAGAAAACAAAAAGCACATTGTAGAATAAGCTTAATGATTGTTCTACAATGTGCTCTTTGTTTCCTGTTTTTTGTTTTTTACCTTTTTCTTCTTTATGATCATTTTATCAACGATTATATTTCTTGATGTGTGTTTTCTGTTTCTTCTGTTTCCTGTTTTTTGTTTTTTATCTTTTTCTTCTTTATGATCATTTTATCAACGATTATATTTCTTGATGTGTGTTTTCTGTTTCTTCAGAAGTTCATTAACGTTTATCGAATAACAGAAAACGAAAAACGGGATAAGAAGTAAAAAGATACAATAGCAAAAAGTAAGAAACAGGAAACGAAAGCACATTGTACTCGTAGAATTAGAGCTTAAGGCTAATTCTACAATATGCTCTTTGTTCCTATTTCTTGCTGTTTTATTTTTTTGGTTAATAAGACAAGAGACAAACAGCAAGAAATAGAAAACAAAAAGCACATTGTAGAATTAGGCTAATAGTTATAAAAAAACATTTAAAACAAAACAGTGATCGATAACATGACATCATTACAAAAGTATAATTTCTTCTCGGATTTTTTTAAAGGAAAACAGATTTCATTTACATATAAAGTGCTAGTTTTCCATCGAATCGATATCATATCAAATCATTTTTCCTTTACAATTATTGAATTAAAACTTTTAGAAGTATATATATATATATATAATTTCAATACATGTATAAAAATATTTGATCTAATGTTTATTAATAATTTCACTTATTTCAGAAAAAAAGAAAGGAAAAGCAGGATTTCGTTCATAGGATCTTCAACATTCTGATCTCGCATCTTACGCGCGAGACCACCCAGAGTTCTTGTAGATAGATACGTTTATGAACGCGATACATAAAGTACACGGAAAATCGTAAACAATTAATATCTTGTAAACTGCTGCATTTTAAAGTCAATCTTACTATTATAAATCGAATTCGCTTTAAGATGCGTTTAATTTTTATAATGATTATTGAAATGATTATTAACAGAAACGATGCGAAAATATCCAGTAATTGACATAATCACGAGACAGGCCTCATCAGATTATACTTTTAGAAATTCTCAACTAACTATCCCAAAAGGTCAAGTAATCCATATACCTGTCTATAGTATTCATTTCGATCCAGATATATATCCCAAACCTGAAATTTATGATCCTGAGAGATTCGATGAAGTAGCTCGATTCAGACGATCAATGCATTACATGCCTTTCGGATTTGGCCCAAGAAGTTGCATTGGTACGTAATAAAAAGCAATAATTTCAGTTTAACAATACATTGTAAGTTAATAACGATTGATAGAATTGAAGATGTTATTATTGTTAGATAAATATATTAAAACTCCAATCAGCGAATATATTACCTTGATCTTGAAACATATATAGAAATTTCAATAGTTGCTTTCCATTTAGATACAAGAGAAATTGAGCCTGAGACTGAGTATTTCACAAATGACTTGCTTACTTTGGTAAAAAGTTATCACATGGCAATACAAGTTCATAACCTCATTTTTAAAGTGTTTATGACTCACTACACTTGATCTTGTCGATTGTAGATAAAAATTGCAGATTATAGGTAAAAACTCAGTTCAATTACTTGTCAGAAGGTAAAAGAAACGTGCATTCAATTGAATTATGATGTCACAAGTAAGAATCGATATCTGAGAATCGATGTAAATGGAAAGCAACTAATATTTCCATAAAAGTTTTATCTATTGCCGGTAATTTCTGAGTTTTTAATTATTGTTGATTGCAATAATTACATTTACATGTTTCTCTAATCCTTTAATTCTACAATATGTTCTTTGTTTCCTGTTTCTTGTTTTTTACTTTTTGCTTTTTTCTCCTACGCATTTTATCGACAATTGTATTTCTTGTTATATATTTCTTTCGAAGTTCATTAACTTTTATTTCGGGCAACATAAACCGAAAACAAAAAACAAAAAACCGAATAAGAAACAAAAAGACAAGGTGTAAAAAATAGTAAAAAAAAAAACAAGAAACAGGAAACAAAAAGCATATTGTAAAATAACCATTAGTTATTATTTCTTTTAAATTAATTTGATACAGTAAAATTAAATCACTTTTCTCAAAGAAAACTTTATTTTAATCTAATAAATGCATATAAAAATAAATAAAACAATATTCTTTGCTAAAATAAATATTTTTCTATTTGTTTAAAAATAGTATACACAGTTTTTTACAAGAAAGGTATGATTTGTTTCCATTTAAGATTATATATTTAAGATTATATATTTAAGATTATATACCATTTAATGTCTGTTATGCATATTACAATTATGTGTATCAAAAGAGCATGTTATACATAACAATAATTTGCTCTTACATGCTTGACAGTTCATTTTCACAAAAAAGTCATTTCAAAACGACAAAAAGGTAAAAAAATCATGAAAGATATGATAGCAATACTAGATCAAGATCATATAGAGGTAGTTTATTAAGATAATAAAACGAATAAATTGAAAATTAGTGTTTCCAATCATCGGAACTTATCGAGTTATATTTAAGGGAGTACACCATCTTGGAAGGCTGAAAAAGTAGGTGATTTTTCTCAGACAATTATTGATAGAATTGAATAATTTTTTTTAAGTGTTATTAAGGAAAGTATCCCTGGAGTTTGTATTACCGATAAAACTATTCCAAATTTGATAGTAGTAACATCTTTCATTTCTTATACTTATTATACTTAATATTATTATACTAATCGTTGTGTTTCGCTCAAACGCATCATCTGTCTTTATCTAACATATTGCAACATCATCTCTTAGAAGGTCGAATGCCTACTGCTAGATACAATTTGTTTACCATTCCGAGTCGTCGCTCAGCGTTCATATACATGTCATTCGCAGATCGATATAAATCTTTTTTTTTTAAAGCTTTTAATCTTAGTTTTAATCTCAGTATTGTTTGTACACGTCATGCGCTGAATGATGCATTATCGTGTAATCCCTACGAGCTATAAAATTTTTGTATTAAGGAAACATCTATGCCAGGTGACAGCTTTACGAGTTGAAAAAATGTAAGTTTTTAACTTTTTTTCGATTTTAAATATTATAAAATCTATTGCAGCACTTCCAAATTTTGCGTCTACTTTAATCTTGTAAATGAATTTTTGATTCTGCGCGTTCATAAATTCGGAGATTTATATCGATCTGCGAAATCCCGATAATTTGGCCATTTCAACATCCCCTTAAGCAACTTTACAATGTATTCATTTAAAAAATTACAATATCGAGTCGAAGAAGGAGTTTCATTTATCCACAAATTTCCATTATCGCTTACTAATTGATACGAAACTCGTCATAAGAATATAATTGTGCGATTTCGGATTTTCGTATTCAAATTTCTTAATTTAAATTAAGCTTATATACACATGAAAAATGACTTGTAAATGGAGTTTTGATGGAACATTGAATCAAAGTATGTATAAACAGAAATACGAAAATCCAAAATCGGACAACTATATTCGTATGACGAGTTTCATGCCGATTTGAATAATCAAGTTTTGTGTACTAATGGAGTTTTGTAGACTAATGAAACTTCTTCGATTCGATATTATCGTTCGATTAAATTTGACAAGAAAATAAAGAGATTTCGAAAAATGAGACCAAAGAATGAAAGACGAATTAAAAAATTTGGTTCCGAGGCAATATCAAAATATAACTATTACTTATGAAATATTATTTACAATGATTGATGACAAAGTTTGCTGTACAGCTCTTTCAAACGAGATATCTTGTGCAACTTGTCCATTATACAGTGCGAAATCTTAAAATGAATACAATAAACAAATTACTGATTAAGGATATAAATAAATCTATATACAATTTTGGCATGTCTAATCTTCATACAATTTATCTTTTAAAAAATGATTTTAAAAATCGGTACGTGATCGGTACGGTTCCGTTTTTAAGAAACAACGAAAAAGCCCAAAAAAAAGATCCAAGAAGATTTTTAGAAAAAGTTCAGAATACTCGTTGTTGTTAAACAGGATTCGGGATTGTCAATTTAAATGACGGAAACAGCTAGATTTTTTCCGAAATTGAACAAATTGCTAAAATTACAAATTTAAATAAGGAACTAATCAAACGAATCGCAGTGCTGTTTGAGGCCAGGAAAATGTTTTCCTGACATGTTTGCATGTCAGGAAAAAATAGATACAAAAAAATTTGGAAATTTGACTTTATAACACTGCTGCGCAGATCTTCCATCATGGTAAAAAAGCTGCGTAGCTGCGTTATTAATGATAAGGAAATTTGCGTTAAGAGTTACAGAATAGATCTGTTGGTAATCATTATGACTTACGCGATAGTCACGCCATTTTCAGTAAATATCAGCTCGTAATCTATACGAATTGCACTACAAAAATCGACAGTCGAAAATGTATATATCATGAATGTGTATAAATTTTTAATAAATACTGAGCGATAGTATAAAACTTTTTGAATGTTGCTCAAGGTCATGACCTTGATAACATATACCACCTTGATCAAAAAGTTTCTGGAATTACCACCAGGTGATGCTCTGAGTCAGCTGATTTGAGTTCTGTTTTTTTGGTTAGGTTGCCACATCTATCATTGACATTCCCACCAAATTTTATCACCATAGCTTGACATTTGTAAAAGTTACGCCGTCTTGAGTACATCTACCTCTGCATGTATTTTTGATTTTGAATTTGTGGGCAAACAACTCGTGGATTTTGCACCATAATAACGCACCGTCGCACAGTGCCATCATTATCCGTGAATTTTTGACCAAGAACGAAACGAATACCATTCAACAACCACCAAATTTACCTGATATGGTGATTTTTTTCTGTTTTCGATCGAGTCAAAAAACCATTACGGGGAACGCGTTTTAACAACGGAAAGGAGGTAATGGAAAAATCGAAGACGGCTCTGATGGCTATACCGACAATAGAGTTCTAGAAATGTTTCGAGAGTTGGATCAAGCTCTGACATAAGTGCATTGCAGTCGATGAGGAGTACTTTGATGAGGGGACAATATCACTTTTGATGAATAAAACTTGTATTTTGAATTTTCTGAATGAATTCCGGGAACTTTTTGATCAAGGTAATATATATGTCAAGATCAAGATGATTGGAGCGAGATCTTTTTTCAGAATATTTATTTGTTACAGTGATAATAATTCTATTTTTGTTACGTTAATAACAGTTTTTATTATTATCATCAATATTTTATTATTATTATCACTTTATTATTATTATTAATAACATTTTACAGGTGAACGATTTGGCCTATTACAATTAAAAATGGGACTCATTACTTTTTTACGAAATTATAAATTCGATGTTTGTGAAAAAACCCCAAGAAAATTAAAATATATTTCCACAGTACTTATTCAACATCCTAAAGACATATATCTTAAAATAACAAAAATCGAATTTACCTAATACATAATAACTTGTAATAGCATTAATTACTTTTAAGAAATCCTATTCTATAGACAAAATGATATAATAAAAAGTTGAAATAAAATTGTAATTACGTGAACTATTAAAAATTGTTATTATTTTCGGTTTTATATAAAACGTCATTTTTTTAAATGCAGTATATTGGTATTTTATCAAAGTTACGCTTCAAAATTTTTCAAAAATTTTTTGAAGCGTAATTTTGTTTAAATACCAATATACTGCACTTAAAAAGCCTGTAACTTATTTTTAGCAAAAATCTAAAAATAAAAGATTAACAAAAGATTAGGGCACAGCGTGGTGTTTGCGCACAGATATCTAAAGAGTTTAAGTAAATTTATAAGAACGTTACATTTGATTTGCTGTTGTAAACTTTGTTCCAGCCATATTTGGTGATTCTTCAGCGAAATACATATTTAATTTAAAGAGTGATGGCAAAAAGACTTGTTTTTTCACCCATTTTTTGGACCTCAAACTTTTTTTGATAGAAGTAGTCTTCTATGGCGCGGTAGCGTAGAATGTGGCAAAAGACAAAAGGCCTTTCCCTGGCGCCACACAAAACATGGATCTATCTTTCCATGGCTCTCGAAATGGAACACAGGAGATAGGAACACAGGAGGCCACCATGGCGGCAAAAGGGGATCTGCTTCCCTCCGCGGATTTATCCTAAGTATGTCCGCAAAACCGGAGGCAGGGACACGGATAGGGCTACTTGGATGCGAGGATCTGAAATCGGATCATTATTCCTATGGCCAAAGGAAGGTCTGCCTTCCTCCTCCCATATTAGAAAAATTTGAAGGTAGAAAACGGGTAGTGCGGCTGAGAGGCGGATCCGGTGGGACCAATTCCATAGACATCAAGAATGGTCCTCCTTATGCTGTCATCTAACTGAAGGAAGACCCGCTGTGGAGACGCGTCTTCTGGAAGAGGTGGATTGCCGTGGCTCTTCCTTTAAAAATCCGATGGTATACACCGGCCAGCTGCGTTCCCTCCAGCTCGAAAAGACGGATAGATATGATGAATAGGTGCTGATGCCATATACTATCGAACAGAGGTACTGTTTCCCCTGTATAATGTTCAAGAGACATGGAAAGGAGATGAGACTAAGATGGATCCGGTCGGTGAAGACAAGACCCGAGGTGGATCCGGCCGATGAAGGCAAAATCCGAAATGGATCCGACCGATGAAGGCAAGATCCGAGATGAATCCGACTGATGAAGACAAGACCCGAGGTGGATCCGGCCGATAAAGATAAGATCGATTAATTCCATAACACACATCGAAGTCAGTAATAGAGTGTTTATGTTTGGTCTACAGCAAATACTCAAATGTACTACCATTCTGTTGGATACATAGTTGCAACCGTTTTTCGAATGTATCGACTGTTTGTCTGATTGGCTGGTATATCTCTACATGTCCTTCTGATGTACTTTAGATCTTCAGCTGTGGTAGATGCGGTCTGGTAAACAATGTTTTTCAAATAGCCCCATAAGAAAAATTTGATGATATTGGATTTGGTGATCTGGGAGACCATGCTATATGACACCTCTTCTAATGACGCTGATAAGTTAAATTTAAAAAAATCCCTTACAGGGCGTGTGTAATGTAGTGGTGCATCGTTCTGTTGCAATCACATACGTTGAACTATATTTTCATCAGCAAACTCTAACATCCTTGGCAACACTTCTCGTATCATACGTGAGTATGATTCTCTGTAACATTGCCATAAAAAAGTGGGATCCAATATGATAATCTAAAATACTACAAATTATCATCTTCCATCGATGCTAATTGTTTACATGACAAATCCAGTGTGGATTGGTATCAGAATAATAATGATTATTATGCCGATTCAGTATTGCTCTCAAATGCAGACTTGTCACTAAATATGACGCGAGAAAAAAATGTGAGATTGAACTAAATTTTCTCTACACCCCCACCTGCAGAATGTGACGAAGAATTTTATCATTATTAGAAAGTTCCTGATTAAGTGTAATATGATAAAGATGAATGTGATTAACATGTACAATTCTACATACAGTTGCAGGAAACATATTTAATTCACGACTAATTTGACTAATGTGCGAATTCATCATTATCATTCCTAGTATGGTTACGATAATAGCATCGTCACTATTTAGTGGTTTTTTTAAAACGTTTGCGTTTCATCAATCCCGTACGCGGTCTAGTTGTTAAACCCAAAATTGCTTTATGATCAGGATGTCGTCTATCCGGATACCTATCTCAATACTGACGAGCTACTTTTCTAGCATTATTATTAGCGGCATAAAAAATACCAATCATATCAACTATTTCTGATGGCGGATAATCTGCTACGTCAATAGTAACACAATTAACGGAATAACACAATTAACGGAAGGAAACAAAATGAGTTCATTCTATTGAACAAATCATCGCAATAAGAGCCAACCCGATTTTAACTAAAAAAATAATGAGCTGTATGGAAGCCTAATGAAAGTATTTTAGAATGTATATGTTACATTCAAACTTGAGAATTTGATCAAGGAGACAGTGAAGGAGAATGGAAAAGGTGTGGAAGGACGATTAAATTCAATCTCACAAGTATTCGCACAGAGGCGAACAGCTGTGAGTCGCACGCAACTTTTCGTCTTGGAATAACCTGGGTTAACTTTCCAAAAAAATGCTATGACTCTTTATGGACAGTGCGAACGTCGGTCCTACTTTTTGAGTCAAAGTCTTAATCTTTTTGACCCGGCACTGGACCTCGTGCGATCTCAGGTATTATTAGAGGGCTAGGAATGCGAGTGATGATTTAAAATAAATGGAAGCTGGTAATTTTTATAATATAAATCTAATTTTTATAATATAAAACTTACATTTATTGAAGGAAAATATTATTATTAAGGTTCACATAGAACTTATATATACAGGGTACATCATCAAAATCTGGACAAATTTCACAATTTAAATTTTTCGCTTGTGTTTCCGTCAAAGGTTGTTATTGGCGTCCGAGAAAGTCTGATACTTCTAGTGAACAGTCATATTCTCAAAATGGTGATAATTAAAACTAAGTGCTAAGTGTAATCGAAGAGCCGTGATCGAAGACGTTGAGCGCTTAACAACGGAAATAATTTGGTTTTTTGGATATCCGAGATCAACCGTTTATGACATTATAGCAAAACATACGGCTTTAGAACAGTCCAACGAAAGTTCCAGTATGCCAGCGAGGAAGAATCATTCGAAAGAACGCACCGCGAGGATCTCGCAGTCGTTGAAAGGACTCAAGCGCTGATTTCGGATGACCTAAGGTAATCATTGCGAAAATTAGCATCGATTATTAGTGTAAGCAAGCTAACAAATGCGTCAAATTACCGAGGAGGACTTTCGATACAAATCGATACACATTAAAGATACGACAGATGCTTTCTGAGATTGCCAGGATAAGTCGAGTTGTTCGCTTCGGCTCCCATTCTGGCCTCCCAATAGCCCAGATTTGAATCCCTTGGACTACATATGGAGCGTAGATGCAAGGATCATAAATAAATCTCGACATCCCAATGTGACATCATTAAGGACCGCTATTGAGGCAGCATTCGTCAGCATGGATAGCGTTACATTACAGCATGCAAACGCTTCAGATCAAGAATAGAGGCCGTCATTCAAGTTAATATATAGGGGATATATCGAATAATTGTGCTCTACAGGGAATCTCCAAGTGCCATGTAAAAGGATTTTTTGTAATATTTAATTTTTAAAAACATTTTGTTTAAAGAAATTGTTCGATTTATCTGGATTTAGTGACGCACTCTGTATATATATATATATGTGTATATAAAGACATCATTATTAAGTTTGTTTACAATCAAGTTTGTTTATATAGAAAAAATAAATAAATCGATTACAGTGGTTTATGAAAAGCTAATGAAGTAGTGGAGGTGTGTGTGTGTGTGTGTGTGTGTGTGTGTGTGTGTGTGTGTGTGTGTGTGTGTGTGTGTCGCGATTTACGTAAGTACGAACCTGGATTAAATTAGAAAAAATTGTGATTATATGTGTGCATATGTATGGGAGTGAATAGGAGAAGAGAAAATAGGGTTATTGAGAATTGGAGGCGACGAAGGTGGTGCAGGAGCACATTGGGATGAGGTGCTCATATAGGACGGTGTAAGAAGTGGGATTTCCAGGAACATAGACAGTCACCAGTCTATCTCCTTCATTGGAGGAAGAGAACTAAAACTTAAAGAGATCCTAGTCCTAATCGGCACGATATGAATTTGCTAGATATGATGGAGTTAGAAGTTGATCTAAAGGAGGAGGGAGAGGGAATAAACTCTTCAAGAAGAGGAGGGGAATAGTTAAGAATGAATCTCCTAGATAGCGGGGTCAATCAGAGGGAGAGATCAGGTCTATTGATTGTGATTGCTCGCTGATTAACGAGTACGAGATCTCTAAATAATTGTCGTCGGTCAGTTGTGGCGGCACGTTTTGGCTAGGTGGCGGCTCCGCCTATTTCTTCTGACATAAGGAGACAATTCTGTGTTTCTTTTTATGTACGGGCGGGCGCGCGTGTGTGTATTTATGTGTGTATTTACGGGGAGATGTGTAGATGAGTGGATGGAATGACAGACCGATTTACTGTTTAGCTGCTTAGTTTACAAAACTTTGGGTGGATATTGCTCGAAGATGATGAGGAAGCCCGCTGTCTACACAAGAGCGCCAGGAGGTCACAGTGGGCATTGATTGACTGATCTCAATAATAATGCACTCAGTACAGATTAAAACTGGCATGAATTGAGTTACTGGCGCGAATCGGATTCGATGCACTCGAATACGAACTGGCGTGAACGGGTTTACTGACGCGAACTTACATGATTTTTCACTGACGTGAACTGTACTGAGGGGAAAGTGTACCGGTTTTTTTTTTGTACTGACACTCTGCGCTTCCGCGAGACTCTCCTCTATTTATATCTCGAAAAAAGAGCGTAGTGCCCTTTGTCTAAGATGCAATAATTAATTGCAATGTCACACGAGATTTTTACAGCCTTCTACCGTTATTAATCTAAAGTGCATTGTTAGAGGGATTTCAAGAAGAAAAGAAATGATTTACGTTTTTCTTTAAAGAGGCAAGATTGCTTCAGACAGATGACGGATCTGTTATCCTCGCGGAAAATATGGCTAGGTAAACAGACAGTTACTATACATAACTAGTTTTATGTACAGGACAACCATTATCAGTCGCGAGTCCGATCTTAGATAACGCCACCATGGGAAGTTATCCCATGCATTTTATGATTTTTTAAGCGCGCTTGTTTTTTTGAAATTGTTGATCAGTCTGGGACAAAGCTTAGATTTTTATTGCGTGACTTAGGTGCATTTATAATGTGTCTTTCGCAATCTTGTCTCTTTTCGGGCCTAGTTGTTATTTCTTCCGGGTTGATTGGCGAGTTTTCGCGGAGCTTATCGTCCTTCTTTCTGTCAGACTGTTATATAAGGATTCCATTCGAGTCTCATAAACGCCAATCGTAATCGCGATATGGAACCGACTCTTTCGAAAAAAAAAGAATCGTGGCGTTTATAGGACGTAACATATAATATAGAAATCTGTATAAATCTGAGTTAATTATATATCTTAAAATAATTATCGTCTAATTTTTGGCCGTATTAACTCCCTTATTTTTCCGAGGACAGATGTCATTTATTAAAGAAGAACAAGAATTATTAGCCGTTTCCGATAAGACTGAAATGGCGTCCTTCCTTTTGTATCGATTCTTACTAGATTCTACTTTGGTTATGAAAATCCGAATTTATTCATCCTGGATCCGTAGCTTGATATTCAAGGAATAAACTTCATAAACTTTGCTAAATAAAATGCGAATATTATAGTAGATTTTTCTATTTATAACATACAAATTTATGATTTATGTTTTACTGATGAAGATTCAAACTGAAGCTGAAACGTACACAGTGTCACGAAATTCGTGACTCAAAATACTATTATTCCGGGAGGCTGCGTGAAAAAATCGTGACTATTTTATAAAAGTTAATTTTTCTATTTAATTTGATTGTATGTAGAATAAAAATCAAAATGCTAGATCAGATATTAGAATCTTTGACGCCAATTTTCAAAGATTCCGTCAAAAAAATAGTATCATAAAAAACATTTTCTAAAAGCTGAAAATTTATACAGGGTGTTTCTTAAGATGGGTCGGAGCCACATTGAGGGTGGAGAATGGATCAAAAAATTCTTATATTATTTTGAGATACTCGCTGTAGTTTTCGAATTAGAAAAGGAAACGTCTAAGCCAATATGCGATTAAGCCGCGCCGCGCGAATTCGTAGGACGACCCACACTCGAGCGGCGACGCGCAGGAAGAGGCAAGTAGCGCTTCGTTGTCTAGCACAGCTTGGTATGGCAGTCCTATGTGTTTCGCCATATCGCGCCTACACTATCCAAAAATGTTATTTTAGCTGAAGTTTTTCTTATCATAAATCACGTTATTTAGCATGATTAAATACATTTTAATACAAGTATAGATATGTTAAGCGATGTAATTAATTAGAGCATTACGCAAAGCGTATGCTGATCATCGTGATACCTTTCCGCTTGCTTTATTATACGACGCCATTCTATTTTCTGAAAATTTTTTTCTATCTCTTACAGTTCCAGCGACATTCGCTTCGAAAGAGAAACACCGATTTTTCCAATGATATTCGCTACAAAAGAGAAAAATAATTTTTTTCCAAGGAGTGTTCATCCTTTAAAAGTGTGTATGGGGACGTATTGGAAATACAAATTAATTCCGTTTTTTTGTGTTCAAAAATGCATTTATTTCAAAACAAAATGAATGAATAGATCAATTAAAGTATTGTCCATCGCTGCCTACTACTTTTTCCCATCTCTCAGACAATTTTCGAATTCCATCTCGAAAAAATGATCTTGTCTTTGGAGGCGATCCAATTTTGGAGCCAATTTTCAATTTCTGCGAAAGAAATGAACCGGTGACTTGCTAAATCGTGCTGCATCCTTTGGAACAACTAGTAATCAGAAGAAGCAATGTCCAGAGAATATGGTGGGTGCGGTAAAACATCCCATTTGAGCGTTTCCAAATATTTTTTTACGACTTTAGCGACATGAGGCCGAGTGTTGTCATGAAGAAGAACTTTATCATGTCTTTGTTTGTATTCCGGCCGTTTTTCTCGCAATGTACGATTCAAACGAATCAATTGTAGCCGATCGCTCGTAATGGAATCGCCAGGTTTCAGCAGCTTATAGTAAACAAGATCTTTTTGGTCCCAACGATTGACCGGGCTTAGCGTAGTATTTTTTCTTCTTAGGATTATCCACTTCTCATTTCCAGTCACAATCCGATGCAAAAAACTTTTTCTCTGTTGTCTTTGAATCAACTGCAAGTGAAAAATCGCCTTTCAACGTCTTTCGGTTTCAGTTCATAAGCCATCCAATTTCCTTGTTTTTGAATCATTCCCATGGCTCTCAATTGTACAGAAACGGCTTGTTGAATTATCCCCAATGATTCTGCAAGCTCCTCTTGCGTTTGACTCTAATCTTTTTCGAGTAATGCCTCTAATTCTTTGTCTTCGAATTTTTTTGACTGTCCAGAGCGAGGCTTGTCTTCAACGCTGAAATCTCCATCCTTGAAACGTCAAAATCATTCTACATGATTTATCAGTTGGAGCAGTGTCACATAAATTTCGACAAGCATTCGATGGGCTTCAACCGCACTTTTCTTCCAATTTTAAAGCAGAAAATCAAAACCTCCTGCAATTGCTGCTTGGTTAACACAAAATTCGACATTTCAAACACAGTAAAAATCAAGGTTTTTGTACTCAAAGCGATATAAACTGATTATTAGCAGATTCAGTTTAATCTCTCTGAAACCGTCAAAATCAACTATGAAACTGTCATTCATAACAGTTGAAGCCATCTTTAGGGAAACGGACCGAATTAATTTGTACTCCCAATAAAAAAATATGTGTCGCTTATTTTTGTCTTGGGAATTTTTGTTTGCTCATTAAAATCGGAGAGACAGTTGAGTCCCTTTCCTTGTAAGTTACAGAGTTTTTTAATGTAATGAACATGGGCATTAAATTTGATAGTTTAATGAAAATAAACTAAAACACTCAATTTTCAATTAGTGTTTTTCAATTATACATTTAAGTTTTCAGTTACTACAAACTTAAACTCCTCATTAACGTAACATAAATAATCTTTTCAGTGAAAGAAAATTTAAATTTTATTCATCATGAACATTAAAGCTTAATAAAATTTAAGAACGTTTTTAATGGTACAATTAAACTTGTTAAACGGCTAGAAACATGTGAAAAAACCTCAGTCAAATGCATCATTATACATGAAAAAAGAATACATCTGGATTTACAATGTAGCGGCTATCTATGCGAGCTTATATTATAATTTCAAGTGTACATGCATTAATATGTCAAAAAATAAAACTCCAATTAAATATAGCATAAAACGACGCGACAAGCTCCGACGAAGTCTGTCTCGAAGCGTAATTAAATAGAAATATAATAAAGTAAACGGAAAGATATAGCGATGATCAGCATACGCTTTGCATAATGCATGCTCTAATTAATTACATCGCTTATCATATCTATAATTGTATTAAAACGTATTTAATCGTGCTAAATAACGTAATTTATAATGATAAGAAAAATTTCAGCTAAAATAACATTTTTGGATAATGTAGGCGCGATGCGGTGAAACACATAGAATCGCCATACTATGCTAGGCAACGAAGCGCTACTTCCCTCTCCCTGCACGTCGCCGCTCGAGTGTGGATCGTCCTATGAATTCGCGCGGCGCGGCTTAACCGCATATTGGCTTAGACGTTTCCTTTTCTAATTCGAAAACTACAGCGAGTTTCTCAAAATAGTGAAGAATTTTTTGTTCCTTTTGATCCATCTTCTCCCCCCTCAATGTTCCGATCCATCTTAAGAGATACCCTGTATATGAATAGATTTGCAATAAAATATTTATACATATACTTTTTTTGTTATCCATATTTTTGTTATCCATATTTTGTTATCCATATTTTTATGTCGAATTTTTATGTGAAAATTGAACTTTTTTCACGCATGCATTATTTTTCAATATTTTTTAATTCTGCCAGGTATTTCTCTAACAAATTTAATGTCGATTAAAAATAATTTTTCAATTTTTGGCTAAAGCCTTTGATCTGTTCTGCTATCCACTGCGGGAGTCTTCATCACATACTTCCAAAAAATGCTATAGTGCCATTTTGTTTTTTAGAATTATAATTTTTATACATTTTGTACATCAAAATACAAGTAACAAATAGGTATAAAAAGATTTTTGTATCGTGTAGTTTTTTAATAATTAAAGTAAGGTATGACTTTGAGGCCTCCAGGGTAGACTAATCCCTTAAAGATATAAAAAAGAATACAACATAACTATTTTATAAAATCTGAAATTTAGTAGAGCATTAAATTATTTAATACTATATACGAAAAAAAATAGACGACTTTCTGATGGACTAACATCTCATCAGACGCAATTAATTATATGCACAAATACATAACATCCTAAAATACTAGGAATGGAATCCATAGATGTTGCTCAAGATTCGAGATGGTCTTAAGCTAATGCATGAACCAATCGGAAAGCCATATTAACATTAAGGCATTGCTTGAGGATGCCATTACATAAAGCGCAGAAATGTGAAAATGCGGAAATGTGGAAAACAAAATTAATTAAACTATACTAGATTTCCGCGTTTCCGCGTTTGTGTTCTGTTCCGTCTATTTTGATCTTCTGATATTATATGGAGAACAATTTTCACGGAAAAACGGAACGATACAATGACAAATACACTTTTGTATTAGATGTACAACTTGTGTAGAACTTGTGACTTGTGACATCTCAATGTAAAATGGCCTTTATATTGGCCTAAAGATATGTGATAATTAAGCTGCGTTCCGAAACATCATTCGAATGACACCGTGTATCATGTTAAGCTTGCGGCATACGATACTTGTTTTCCTGCTGGATTGCTAGATGGATTAAAATCTTGCCACCGTATAATTGGATTGTTCAAAAAGTCATTGCATTTTTTTCATTTGATTTTCAGGTATGTTTATTTAATATATTAGGTGTACAACTTTGCTTCCGCCGTTTTCTTATAGATGGCTTTAGCGGTAAGTGGTGGTCGAAATAAATAGATCATAGATGTCATACAATAAACTTGGGCATCTGTCAACATAACCCCATAGAAACATTAGTCGATTTGTGTCTGCATCATAAAGTTATTCTCGATTGAAAATGTCAGTTTACGAGCCAAATTCTCGTCATTTGCGGGAGGTTTTAATTTTTTGCTTCAATATGAAGAAATCTGCGGCTGAGGTTCATCGAATGCTCTCAAATTCTTATGGTGAGGCCGCTATTAGTGAAAGAACGTGTCGTGAGTGGTTTCAACGCTTCAAGAACGGTGATTTTGACGTCCAAGGTCATTATTTGGTGGGACCAGCTCGGCGTAGTGTATTATGAACTGTTAAAACCGACTGAAACAATCACAGGCGAACGCAATTGATGCGTTTGAGCCGAGCATTGAAAGACAAACGGCCGCAATACAACGAGAGACACGATAAAGTGATTTTGCAGCATGACAATGCTCGACCCCATGTTGCGAAAGTGGTCAAGACATACTTGGAAACGTTGAAATGGAAAGTCCTATCCCACCCGTATTCTCCAGACGTTGCTTCCTCTGACTATCACTTGTTTCGATCAATGGCACACGGCCTGGCTGACCAGCACTTCCGGTCTTATGAAGAAGTAAAAAATTGGATCGATTCGTGGATAGCCTCAAAAGATAACTAGTTTTTTCGACGCGAGATTCGTACGCTACCCGAAAGATAGGAGAAAGTAGTGGCCAGCGATGGACAATACTTTGAATCATGAATGTATAACCAGTTTTTTACAATAAAGCCTCGAATTTCGGAAAAAAAACGGCGGAAGCAAAGTTGTACTCCTATGTAATGAACATTAATCAATGATATATTGACCGTTTTGTTCGATGACCTTCTGCCATCTTCCGGGCATCATAATACCACGTTCATAAAACTTCCCATCCTTCTCTGCGAGAAACTTGTCTAGGTGCTGTTTGATGAGGTCTTCAGAAGCAAACGTTTTACCAAAGAGTTTTGCAAGGAACGAAAGAGATGGAAGTCTGATGGTGCAAGGTCTGGGCTATACGGTAGATATGGTAACACATCCCAACCATGTTGCAACAATTTTGCCGAGTGACCAAACTTGTGTGTGGTCTCACATTATCGAGGTGAAACATCACACCCTTAAGATTGATTAGCTCGGGACGTTTCTGTGCGATGGCATCACTTTATTTCTGCAGCTGCTCACAGTAGACATCAGAATTAATCATTTTGTTCTTTGAAAGGAGCTCATAGAAGATTGGTCCCTTCCAATCCCACCACATGACAGCATTATCTTTTGGTGGATCCTTTGCTTGTCTTTCCGGTGCTTCACTTCGCCTACTCCAACTTCTTTTTCGACTGACATTGTTGTAAACAATCCATTTTTCGTCGCCCATACACTTCAAGAATGGATCATTTTCTTCGCGTTTGATGAATTGATCGCAGACATTCATGCGATTCATCAGATGAATTTCTTTCAACTCATGCGGTACCCAAACATCGAGCTTCTTTACGAAGCCTAGCGATTTCAAATGGTCATGAACACTTCCAGCGGACACTTTTAGAGCGGCAGCAAGCTTCCGAACCGTTGAATGTTTATTTGCTTGTACTAATGCTTTCATTTCATCGTCGTCAATCTTGGAAGGCCTATCAGAGCAATGAGCTCTTTGACTGAAAAATCACTATCATGAAATCGGGCGAACCAGTTCTGGCACTGGCGTTTTTTGACGACATTTCTGCCGTAAACTCGACGCAATTTTTCCCTTGCTTCAGTTGCTTTCTTCCCTTTTTTGAAGTAATAAAACAGAATATAGCGAATATGCTCTTCAAAATTCTCCATGTTCGAATGAATCACAATTGTAAGCACAAAACTCGATCGAAATCGCGTCAACTTTTTTTTTGGTTTTTAGATTGAGTGTCAACAACAAAACGCGCGTAAACATTTGACATTCATGTCACGCTCGCATACAAATAAACGTGGACAACGCCATCTATTGGAAAAAACGCTATGACTTTTTGAACAACCCAATAGTTGCGATGCTGACTCTGACAGCTGTTATTCAGCTAGCAATTCAGTAAAAAAACAAGCATCGTGCTATAGGCTTTATTCTTATCTAACATTGGGTGAATAGGGATAAAACGATATATGGGGGCACTCGGGTGATGTTTCCGAACGCAGCTCTAGTAAGATTATGACAACCAATCAAAATACACTTTCGATAACAGTATTGATTGTTTACTATAATAGATAGGACAGACGTTGTGTTCGTAAAGAATGAGAGAGATTACGCTATTAGCGCTATTTCTGTCATTCTATTTTCATTTTACTATTATATATATTATGAAATCAAATTTATGAATTTATTATATGCCTTCACGACACATAATGAGTAAACGTTCATTGTTATTAATATTCTTTTAGATCATCTAATCAGCATTTGAGATCTGGACGAATACATCAATAGCAGTGAGTATTCACTCAATTGTCGAGTCCGCTGAACGCAACCCTCTGATTGGTTCTGATCACTTTTACGTTTTACACAGTTGTAGCCGTGAAAAATAAAGTTGAGCCATTTTTCAATCGGTATAGTTAAAATTATGCTTTACAACATTATATTCGCTAACATCTACATTTACTCAATTGTAGATTGAACTTTAATGTTTTAATTGTAAACTGTCCGAAATATCAGATTTATATTAAAAACGATTTTTCTCAAAATTTTTCAAGTTGTGTCAGCAATCATTGTCCACTGTACATATCCAGTATCCAATAAATCATTCTCATCTATCAATCTATTGCATCCCTACAGTCAATATCACGAAGCAAGATTTTACTAGAAGAGATTTTAATAGAAATTTTTATTGTACAATAAATAAAAGGAATAAAGTAAATATTATAAAAGAATGTTACAAGTGGTAAGACTTTTCTCATCGATAATTCCTAAAAAATAGAGACATACCAGAGCAGCACCTTGTTCGGCCCATTTTTTGTTTTTTTCCCTAAAAAAAAATACAATGTAATAAAAAAAAAGAGAAAAATTATTTTTCGTTTATTATAATTTACCAAAAAGAGGAACCATATTTTCTGCCATCAACAGTAACAACGGAACAAAAGAGTTTACTCTCCTGTCGAGTATTATATATTGGCATTTTCTTACGATTTTCCTTAGTCCATTTAAGTAATCTAGTCTTTGGCAGTTCCGAATCTGTTATATAACTGTTTCTCAAAAAAGCACAGCGCATTAGAGAAACATCTTCTTCTTCATAAATTTTTCTTTTATGTGAAATACTATTGTTATCTTTATCGAGAATTCCCGGCATTACTTGAAAACGACCTAATAAACCTTTAGCCTGAAACTCTTCACTTTTGGATCGGTAATAATCATCTAATTTCCACACTTGACTGAAAAAGTTCATTGAATAAAAATAAAAAAAAACAAATAAGAAATAAAAAAGATAAAACATTCACCATATTTGTTCCAGTGTTTGTGCATTGAGAAATCTTCTTCCTAGAGGAGATTCCTGAAATTCTCGTAGAATATTCTGTATGCAATATTTTGTATTAGAAGGTGAATTGTCGCAATTAATTGCATGCTTTAAATACGACTTTATAACATTTTCCATCGGAAGAGAACCTTCTTTACGAAATACTGAGCAATTCCATTCAGCAGCGCGAGCAAGCATTACGCTACTACAACCTGTTTCTTTTTTAAATCTGTGGAAATATGTCTTAACAAATTAAACGAAATCTTCTGATAGACATGCGCCAAAACGTTACCTAAATATATCGGAATGATTTTGAATATCTTTAGATCCACCATTGGCAATAACTGGTATCGAAAGTCTAGCAGAGATTTGTTTGAGAACATGATTACGATTAGGATGTTGTGGTCTTTCCTCAATAGTACGACCATGAACAGCAATAGCTGCGATACCAGTGGAGGCAAGGATATCGCAAAGTAAAAGAGTTTCCTCGAGATCAGGCAAAATGCGTATTTTGCAAGTAATTGGTATAGTTACTGTCTCAATCAGTTTCCGTAAAATATCGGTCGCTTTCTGTGGTTCGCGAAGAAGAGAAGCACCCATTCCTCCAAGTATCGAAAATTTCTTTGGACAACCCATATTAACGTCTATGCCTGCAACATCATTTTCCACCATATGAGCGACTTGAGCCGCTCTTGCTGAATCAGATGTACCAATTTGAAGAACAACATGTTCTCGTTCCCGAGAACAAGTACGAAATACCACAGTACCATCTGTCTTATCGATGTAATCAACAGTGCCTAAGACATCTGCAAATAATGATATTAAGTAAATCTCTCTCTAACAATAAGACAATCAACAAGATTACATTCAGTATATGTTTATGTCGCTAATTAGATCACGATCACAATCTTAGCAAGAGGACGTATTACAAGTTAGATTTAAAAAAAAATACATTTTTTAGAGAAACAAGATCACTTAATTGTAGGGTAATATAGTTTATCACTGAGCATCTCAAAAATTAATAAAACTAGGTTTATTCGATGTAAAATAAAAGAATCTGACAGAAATAAGCGTCGCTCTGTCTTACGAACTGAGATATTAAAGCCTATTCTACAATATGTTCTTTGTTTCTTGTTTCTTGCTTTTTGCCTCTTGCTTTTCCTTCTTTGTAATCGTTTTATCGACATTTATTATATTTCTTACTACATGTTTCCTATTTCTTCCGAAATTTGTTAATATCGAGCGTAAACAAAAAACTGGATAAGAAACAAAAAGAAAATAGAAAAAATAGCAAAAAGCAAAAAACAGAAAACAAAAAGGATATTATAGAATAATCTAAGTATATGTATATAAGTATGTAAATAACATAAGTATTAAAGTTGACGACTATTGAGATTAAGAAATCTGTCACAGAGGCGAAACGAGATCTATCTATATTGTTGTATGTACATACGGGGACAGGAATGCCTACCTATCTGAAGTTACACGCGTATCAGAGAAGACATAAGAAAAAATGAGAAACACAGAAGAAAGTATGAATAGGCATTCCTATCCCCGTGTACACACACACAACACAACACACACACACACACACACACACACACACACGATTTCGAGTTTCAACTTTTCAAGTTGCCACGCGAAACGACTTCCATCAGTTTTACCCTCCCCCCCCCCCAGGCTTAAGGAGCGCACGATTTTTATAATTGTAGTACTATACTCATGTGCAACAGTGCAATTATAGAAGCGTGTGCCTCTTAAGCAGGGGGGGGGAGGGGAAAGGTGAGGTGAAAGTCGCTTCACATGTAAACTGAAAAATCGAAATTCATTACTATGCAAACTCATGTACAGTGCATGCTTGCATCGCAGTATTATATACAAATTTCGCGGCAAACAGATTTCCTAACCTCAATAGTCGTTAATTTTAACGCTTAATGTCTCAATTCACAGGGCAGAGCGACGCTTTTTTCGTCAGATTCTTTCGTTTCATATAAAAACACGTCAATAATAACCATTTTATTGATTTTGTTGAAGTGCTCAATGGTAAACTGTATAATTATTCGACATCATTTATTACTGTTTAATATTAAATTTGATAAATATAAGGATGAAATAATTCCAAGAATGCTGTGAGCGTCAAATGGAACGCAGCATAATAATATACAAACAAATCTTATGCAATTCGTCACTCCAGTTAAACAAAAGAAGAATTGCTTATTTTACCATTCTCTCGACGAATCGAACGAAGTAGTTTTCTGTCAATTAGTTCCTCAGTGTATACTATATCTGCGCCATAATCTAAGGCGAGCAAACGCATGGGAAGAGTTCCGATGCGCACCATAGGCGCCAGAATGAGCTTGTTGTTGTAATCGAGTCTCTTTCTCGTAATCAATTTTTCTTCCATGTTGGCATATAGCATAAGTTGTGATTCATTCGAGAATATAAACGTTTAAATATTTCTTCTTTTTCTTTTAAATGGCACTGAATCGAATTACTCGCGTATTGATTATTTACAACACTTTCATCATATCCCTTACCAATACCATAGTGGATTCCATCATTTCCACTAATTCCATCTTGGAGCTACCTGCTACCGCTCTCTAAAGCTTCTAAACTCTCTTCTACCAATTCTACCATTTCTACCACCAGTGTACCGCCCGAAGCTGTGCGAAGCTGGCCGATCACCGAAGCGCCGCTCATGATATAAATATTTACGCTTGCCGCCGTATCCCTTCCACATGCCATAAAATGCCGTAAATGGCTAGAAGCCGGAAATCTGGAAATGGCATCATTGCGCTGATCACTGCTTCACACTGCGCTGATCACTGCTTCACACTGCTTATATTTCGTAAATAGTAAGTGAGATTGACACTGGCAATTTTGGATGGAAAATTCGACTGACTATTCTCGATTGGACGATCATAAATTATTTGGAAAGGCAATATTCGCGACGAGACAACGGTGATCATGGTGAGCGCAAGCAGTGTCGTGGCGCATCTTGTGAAATTGCTGGTGACTGCAATGTGTATGGGACATCTCGCTGAGCCCTACCGGGTGAAAGCCTTGCCGATCACGTGGTCCTTGCGTGCCTTTCGAATCCTCTTCATGCACTCGATTTTGGGAATTTTCAGATTTGGTAAGATGAATGCCTTTATGCCTTCAAATCTTGTTGCATTTGTTCCTTTTCCAAAGACATCTCTTTTCTATTATATATATTACAATCAATTAACTGAAATCAATTAATTAAAATCTTTCCTTTAATTTTACTTTGTTCTTATTTTATTTATTATGATTATTCTGATTCTCTTTCAAATAAACTTGTTATCATAATATTATCGTAACCAGGGTTGAGCATGTATAAAACATAACGTACTATACATGATTTATATGTATAATACCTATGTTAAAAGTATTATACAGGATGTCCGTAAATTTTGGCCAATCGCTTTTGTGTATATAGAGGGGACTAAACTGAATCGAAAAATCCTCTACCATTTTGTAATTTTCGCAATAGTTAATAAAATATTAATTAGAAAAAAACTGTCAAATATTGGTCTTGAATTTTTTACTCAAATACTATCAACTTTACAGAAAAATTACAAGAGACAAAAATTCTGTATGTGTTTTATATGTATTATACATATTATGCATAGCAAATCTGACAATCTGATGAGCGATTGTGATTCTACTTATTGACGCAATGTATGACTTCGGTTTTATTTTATGTAAGTTTTTATATTATTATTGTATAAGTTAATATTTTTGATCATTTGGCTATTCATTACATAGCTAATTTGGATAAAGAAGAATGAACTAAATTGTCAACATCTTGGAATTTGCGTTACTTATGTAATTTTGATTTATATTTTATATTGATAAGACTTCATAAGAATTGAAAGGTTGAAACACTCATTTATTTTATTTGTTACATTCACACGAAAAGAAGAGTTTTTCTGTTCGAACAGCTGATGTAGGCTCTGATAGGCTTTTTATATTTTTCACTGATAGATTCTTTCGAGTCTCATTTTTTTATATATTTGTTCATATTATACATACATATTATACATACGTACTATACGTAAGAAACTACTAGCAGCTTTAAATTGCCCAACCCTGACTGTAATGACTCATCAAATAATATTGTTACGTTGCTTTATTTTTTCGATCCTAAATTTTCAAAGTATCTTTTTTTTAATATACCTATGCTTTTTCTCGACAATCTGCTTTTTTTTTTAATCGCTATCCTCTTCGCTTAAGATACAATCACTTATAGGTATGGGCCACCTAAGATTCCATGTCATAACTTGAAGGGGGGGGAGGGGTCACAATGAAGATTGATACAAAATGACATGTAGTCGCATACAGTATTTAATTTTTGCGTCTGAATCAGGAATAGGAGAGGAAGATATTTGCTGCATTTATCAACGTTAAGGATTCATGGTAATTCATGCAAATTATTTGCTATCATTGGAACACGTGAGGAACTGTCATAAAAACATATTTGATTCTAACTGGGTTTATCTTAAAGATTCATCTTAAAGATTTTTACATTTCACTTAGATATCCCAATAAAAAAAATATTTCCCAATAAAAAAGATATTTTTAATAATTGTTTTTATATCATATTACTTTAATTTTTTTCGAAAAGTAACTTCAGGTGGGATATTAGTTTATATGTATTGTAATTACAAGATTTTATACACATCAGTAACTTGAAAGTTTATATTTTTGTGTACATTTAAAAGAATATTTTAGCACATAACAACCACATGATATTAGATTTTCTACTTAATGTAAATTTTGATAAGCACTATCTATCTTGTAATTGCATATGTAATATTATTTCTTACATGTTCCAACAACTAATACAATTTATAATATGCTCATATGAAATCAAATTATATTTATATACATCTTTACACAATTATAACATTGAATCTTATATCATTTTGAAGTCTCTCTCTCCCTCCCTTCCTCCCTCCTTCCTCTCTCTCTCCTGCCTTCCTTTTTCCATCTTTTCCCTTCTCTCTCTCTCTCTCTCTCTCTCTCTCT
>NW_017259204.1:35669-51962 GCF_001594045.1 Atta colombica
TATTTTAATGTTTCAGGAGTACCATTTACTTCATCATCGACACCTACAGCAAGATGCTTTCGAAGTTTTTACGATTGGTTTTCCAGTATCATTGAAATTGTTCCTTTAGCATTGTTGACATCTGGCATATTAAGCGCATATCAGATTGATGAAAAAATTCGTACGTTGTTATTGTTTCTTGGTACAATACCAGTATTTTTTCCACTAGCGATAAAACAGAAGGAAAGCCAAATCAGGAAACTACGTTTCTTGACGAATATTACTGTCGTGCTGCAGATTTTGGCGATAATGATACTCGGCTTAAAAAATGGTAATTACAATGTCATTAGTTTAGTCGCTTCCTATACTTTTGAACGTTTTTTTGTGGAAGAATTTTGTTATCGATACAGTATTCCGTATACCGATCTGATGCAGTATTGCATATGCTTTGTGGAAGTTTTTACGGTATCAACGCTGAAGGAATTATAGAAAAATATGAGACTTTAATTTATCTGTCATCTATTTCAAGCAACTGTTATTAAAAATTTAAGGTTCTTGATTAGTTGTTGCGGCCACATTGTCTTAAACGTGAAGTGAAAATATACAGCTTATTTTCACTTTATGTCTTTTACTGATAACTATTTACTGACTGTCAAAGAGAGATAAGAGTAATTTTAGTTCATTTTTATAAATACTTTAAAGTTATTATATTATTTTGTTTTATCTAAATTCTCTTTACAAATGATATGCAAAAAATTTGTCATTTTTCGCTTATGACGTCACATTTCAATATGACCGTGACACCGGAATCAGAAGACTTAACAAATTAATTATATTTGATACAAAGAATGTCAATTTTTAAGATAATATAAACAAATCTATGCCTTTTGTTATAATATTAATCTTGCAATTGTTCGATAATAGCTGACACTGTAATACATATAACATTGAGTTTGGTATCGACTTGTAAATTAACAATATTTAGGGGAGAGTGGATCCATAAATGGATCATGTTCCAAATAGGACTTTTTTAATTTAAATGAATACGATTAACCAGATTTGCATATACTTTTTATAATATAAAGTCCTTATAAGACACCGAAAAAATGTGATAGCAATTTGACAGTTTTCTGTCAAACATATCATAACATTCATAGAATAGATTCATAGAATATAGAATATAGACATAGAATAGGCTGTGTTTTCAGCCATCGTGCGAAAGTTTTTAAAAAAAAAAGTCCTTATATCATTACTTAAAAGGTGTTAAAAATTTGAGAGATAATTTAAAATAATTAAAGAGTGCAATTCAAAAATATCAAGTGTTTTGTGATCACTTTTGCGGTTTATTGTAAAATTTGTTACAAAGTTTAAAAGGACCTGTGTTCAAATTGTACAATATATAACTTATACAATAGTACAATATATAACTTATAGGCCTGGTTGTAGTACTAGTAATTGGCCGATCAGATCTAGTCCAAGGAATTAAATCAGTAAATAAAACTAAATATATAATGCTCATTTGTAACTAAACGGTATAAGTGTGACATTAAGGTATATGAGCAATAGCTAGATTACAGTTGTTAAAATTTCATATAACATCAAATAAAATAAAAACGTTTCGACCAGAACAAATTTCTTAAATTTTTAAATCAATGAAATATTATGAGTCATCAGACTCAGATTAATTGAGTTTTATTAATTTCAATTCTAATAAAAAATATAAACTGTCAGTAATTTTTTTTCTGAATAAAATTGTTATCTTTGACTGTCAAATTGCTCGTTTTTATTCAGTATTAAAAATATATTAAAATATTTTAAAATTCTATTTAAAAGTCCATAAGAATAGTGTCCGATTTAGAAAAAGCGTTTTTACATTTTCCATTATAATTCGATACAGGTGAGAGAACAAAAAATTGCCTCAAGCAAAAGTGAGAGAAATTAAATGATCTTTCCAACATTCAATTTTACGATCAGACTTTATTTACGGCTTATAAAAAGCAAAAACTGTAGATAGGTCCGATTTACTCCACTCTCTCTTATATTAAATTTTCATATATATTTTACATGTGTCAGGAAGTACTGCCAATTTTCAAAACAAGATAATTATTACATTCTTTAATACTCTTTTATAGAAGAATTACCTTAAATAATCTAGCTGAATAACTCGAAAATATTTAGACCAGCAACGTGTCTATCTTGTTGCTGGCATGTTGCTTGTTAAGTATGCATTGCTAAGTATAGGTTTGTTTTCTGTGGCTGAACTAGTGTATACTTTTGGAACTTAAAGTGAGATAGATATATGTTTGACATTTGTTTAAAGCGAGAAAGAGAGTTCTAGAACAGTCTAGTGCAGAAAACAGACCATATGTTGCTATCAGAATTGCAGCAACTGAATCCTCATTTGTTGTCAACTTGCTACCAGCAATTTGCCGATAATTTTAAAATCGTCATCAACAAAATCGTATTGTTGCCATCATGTAGCCATAATAATATGATGCAACATCATACAATGCCGTTATATTGTCGCGAGATAATATTGACGCAGCTATCTTGCTGGCAATACATATATACATTGTTATCTGCATGTTGTTACAATGTCGATATATTTGAAATCATGACGTATGTTGAAGATAAATCTACGGCAAGTTGCCAGCATCATAAGCAATCATAGATTTGTACGATTTTGTTGAGATACGCTTTGCTATCTGGGGAGCCCTGGAGGCTTATTTAGACAGAAGTTGTATGTGTAGAACGATAAAAATCACTTTTTAAAATTTATTTTTCAAAATGTATTGTGAAGTGAAAACTTATGCAATTTGCGATATGCATTTATATTAAGTGTGGGAAAAAGTTCATGGCGTTTTTCCCATTAGATGGCATTAAAAAAACGCCATGAACTTTTTCCCACACCTAATATGTCTTGATAAAACAATTATGTTTTTTGTTTATTAATTTGTTTATTATTATCTACATTAATTCATCTCATTTTGTACAGGAAAGTATCAAAGTATGGTTATAAAAATAATTAATAATTTATGAGATATTTAATATTTTATTTTTTAAATATACCAAAATAAAGCGTAAAATATACTGATTTTTTAATAACTGTAATATTTTTATATGCAAAAATAACTAAAAGAATCATATTATGTAAAAAAAAGCCATAATTTTATTTAAAAATGATCTTCGCGTAATTAAAAAAAAACCGATTTTGTTTTTTTTGGACAATTGATTTGCAATTATTTGTTTTTCTCCGGACTATACAACTTTTGTCTGAAACATTTTTACCTATCGTAAGTCTTCGAAATATTTGACTGGACTCTTTAAAATGGGACACTTTGTATGTACGAAAACAATAAGTTATAAGAAATTATTCAAAACTATTTCAAGGACGAAAATATTTGGCGAGCTGTTTATAGAACTAGAAAATGTATATAAATTCACGCAGACATATTAAAAAGCGAATGTATATTAGTTGTACACGTTCTATTGGATATCAGCTAATCACAATATTAGAAAAAAAAAAACTTCTTAGACGAAAGTCATCTGTGATTAACAGTGAGCAATTGCAACAGTACCGCCCCTTAAAAGCTAGTAGCGAATTTGATTGGACGCATTAGTGCACATTACATAATTTACACAAGTTGATGTAAAGATGTATTTAATACAAAAATAGAAACGGATTAAAGTAACATTCTATAATACATTTTATTTACTTTTTTGTGCTATTAGATAAAATATATATTTTAAAATATTTATATTTTACTTTTACACTTGGGTTAAATCAGCGGTTTTATGTGCGCACTAATGCATCCAATCGAATTCGCTGTAACATTCAGCTCTGATTGAATAGGCTTATTTTTATTTACAAGGAATCTATTCGGTTCAATTTTTCTTGAAATATGTTGTTAAACACAAAGATATAAAAGATATGTACTTTTTTTTATAACAGTCTAAATTTAGATTCAAAACAACTCTTTAAAGCTAAAATTTATATTTGATTCAGTTATTAGCGAAATGGTGAGATTTACAAAAAAATGTTTTAGACAAAACTTTTATGATTTTTTAAATATTTATAACAGTGTATTTAGATTTTTCAAAAATATTTAATTTCATTATAATTTAATTATAATATTTAAAAAATACTTCATCTCATTAATTTTGAGGGATTATTTCATCCATTAAATCCGAGATTGAGCTGATATAAAAAGTAGACAGTATCTCTTAGAGTTTTGTATTTTGTATTAACAACATATTTCAAAGAGAATCGAATTTCTGTAAGCTTATTCTGTAACTTTTTGACGACAATTCGATATCGTTATATTGTCGTTACGTAGCTTTTTCAATATGTAAAATATCTGCGCAACGATATCTAGCTAATAAAATTATCGTTAAAAAGTTATAGAATAGGCCTACTGGACAGTTATGATAGGAGCAAGGGTCAAAGCTAACGTTTATATTTCATATTATACTATCAATTATTAGTAAAATGATGAAATATTTCGGTTTGAATTGGTTTCAAATAATTGTGACAGGTCCCTTGTTAATAATATGTAATATACAAAAATTATGTCTTTTTATTATTTTTTTTATATTCATTTTGAAATAATAAAGTAATTTTTTAGTAACATTTTGATACATTTTGTACGATATATAATTAAGTCTTAGTAAAAAGATACTAAATTTTCTGGCACAATTAATGTAGCACAATAATTCAGGGTGTGTATATGCTGAATTTACTCAATATTTTTTAATTAATGAATATATTAAAAAAAGACATATTATGAATTGTGCATGGATCCAATTTATACAGTCTTTTTTATTGGTATAAAATTTATGTACATGGCAAAATGATATATTTAATCGCCGGCCTATTTAAATAGTATATATATCTAATAGTTAGATATACAAATAACTATAAGTATGATCTTTTTATAAGTAACAGTGACTGATATCGATTTCTGATTTTAATATTCAGTATATGAAAAATAAGCAAGTATTTCTTTGGTTTATCACTAAAGTAGACATTTTTTGTTTAACTAGATATTCATCTAAGAAAATCATTTATTCTACAGTAACAATACTATTAAAGTACAATTTTCGACGATTGCTCTAGTAAAACTTATGTATTGTAAAACTTATGTATTGCAATTTATCTGTATATCAAAATATTTTATCTGTCATATTTTGAGATATGTAATTTATGATTATTTTTTCCTGCAAGATTTTGCTACAAATTTATTTAGAATAGAAATGTATAATATCTTTTAAAATATACAATTTTTCTTACAAACTTTATTATATTTATTCAATATAATTTATCATGATTTTAAAAAATTTTCCTGTATTCGAATTGCCACCCAGGTACTCCCGAGTATCATCCTTGTTAATGTTTGGTAAACAACAAGGATGGAATGATATCTGAGTGGCATTCGGATAGGAATCTGAATAATAGTCATTAAGAATTTTTTATTGATGCTACAAATTACGTTCATATGCAAACAAATTGTCGAGCAACTGTCTTTAATTTAATCGATGCATCTTGTAAAATATTGCTGCAAAAAATTGATGATTTTTTCATGAGACTTATTTGTAAAATAGAATATAGCCGAGATAATGTTAAAAGTAGTTTTTAGATATAAAATGAAGTTTTTAGATATAATTTTGGTGGCTTAACGGCTTCTATACCATTTGGGCTATTCTCTTATCAGACAATCTCTGAGATTAAAGTGCACTTTTCCTTTTTAACATTTAAAATATTTGAACAAGATCCTGTTCATTTTGTGTAAGTTCTATTTGTTCTACTACTAATAAGTTTGTTCCAGATTTTAATACCTCTGGAAAATATAAAAATCCACAAAACAATTGTTTTTTTATTTAGTACAATTCGTGAAACTTTTAAGGGAAAGAAAACTTATATGAAATGTTATAATGGATAACTATTTAGTTTAACCCCCCGCACTTCCAAAATCAATGAAATTAGGCTTATGTATTTTTGCATGAAACGAAAGAGTGGCAAAAAAAAGTGCGTCACCCTGTGATCCAAGATATTAAATGTTAAAGTTGATGACCATTGAGGTTAGGAAATCTGTTACTGTTGCGAAATACTGCGATGAAAGGATACATTGTGGTTCACATAAGTTTCCAAGTTTGCACGCAAAGCGAGATTTAATAAAAAAAATTGATATTTATAACGGTAGCTTCTTGGAGATGTTAAATAATAGGCCTGTTCTTTTTGACTGAATTTTTGCACCAATTCATCTTTCTTCCTTTTCTCTCCAGCAGGAAAGAAGAGAAAGAAAAATAAACTGGTGCAAAAGTTCAGCCAAAAAGAACAGGCCTATATAATTTGTGTTTTCTCTGCCAAGATCCATGTATCCTATTGTCACTCTTTTTTTCACAAAGATATAAAAATATTAAAATAAATTATCACGAAAGTGATTTAGAATCCTAAATAATATTATATGTAATATATATATTAATTTAAATGTAAAATAATAAATTATAACTACCATATATAGATATATAATAAAGTGACGATATTTTGCTATATTTTATTAAAACATTAAAATAGTTCATGCTTCTTACAGCTCATCGTACTCTGCTACTGAAAAAATTTCTTTCATATCCACTTATTTACTTATTTAAAACTTCCGAAAATTCAAGTTATTTCGTCTTTATGTCAAAAGTGGCTGTAAGCTTCAAAGTCGCATTAGTTGTATCGTTAATCGTGCATAGGCATTAATATAGAAAGATGGTCACTTCTCAATTTGTGAAAATTTCCGAGAACTGAATCGATTACCGTGGGTGTACACATATATACACATATATACGTATATACGTATAGTCTATTACCGCGGCATCCGTTAACAAGAGTGTCGTAACCTTACATACGATTCTTTCTCTACATCACAGTCAACATAATTTGGTGAAACTCTAAAACTCCGGATATTTCATTATGTCGTTGGACGAAGTAAGGACGAGCAAACTTTATTTTGATAAAATTATTTAATAATTTAAATAATTACTTGTGAAAACGGAATGTTTCATACTGTAATCCACCTTCCCCTCATTAGAGATTTAATTTAGAACAAGTTAGGCGGTTAGTTACTTTGATTAGTGAGATAAGTGTTTTAATTATTTTTTTAACACATCGGTAGCACACAAAACATATTCTCTGTGCGTGCGCGTGTGTGTGTGTGTGTGTGTGTGTGTGTGTGTGTGTGTGGAGCGCGTGTATGTGGGCGTGCGCGTGCGCGCGCGCGCGCGCGATTCATGGAATAATACGAAAAAGATCAAAAATGGGTTCGAAACATAGTTTGAGAAAATACATGGAAAATCGGGATGATGTAATTTGAGCCATTGCAGCGAAAATTGGAAGTATATATGATAACGATTACGAAATACATATGTATGCACGTTTTATTTTTAATAGAGAAATTCCAATTTATATAAAATTTTATTCGATTAAAAAGTAAATGCATCAATACCATTATTTATTGAAAAATACATACATGCATACATAGTTATAAATTATGATCAAATTATCGTTTTTTTTAATTTGTTCACTTCCTTTCTTAGAATACACTCTATGCATGAAAATGCACAAATTTACAAAATTACAGCGGAAAATGGAAAGAAAAAGGAGAGGACCTGTATTCTAAATTCTAAATAATTACTATTCACTGCTTTAAAAACAAATTCACTGCTAATGCAAGCACACAAAGAATTTGTGTGCTTAAAGCAATAAATTTGTGTTTGTAAAACAGAAAATTGGTGTAATTAAAGCAGAATGTATACATAACACTATATCGAGTCGGGATGACAGATATCTTAACCTCTAAAGCCTAGAACTTTAACGCTTAATAACTTGATTCAACTCGAGGCCGATCGCCGCGATTTTTGTCAAATTCTTTCCGTTTTGAATGAAAATGTATTGAAAGAGTATTTTTATTAAGATTCTAGGAGGGACCCATATTCTAAATAATTTCCTTTTCGACTCTAAAACACATTTCTCTACTTTAAAAACAAATTTTCTACTGTAAATTTTCTACTGTAAAAAATATATATAAAATTATATTATGTAAAAAATATGTTTTTAAAGAAGAAAATTTGTATTTTTAAAGCAGAGAATTTGTTTTTAAAGAAGAGAAGTTATGTTTAAAACAAAGAATTTGTGTAATGCCATCGATGTGATTTCTTAACCTGAATATCTGTCAACTTCAACAATTGATCAGTTCGCGGAACGGAGCGACACATTTTTCCTCGAGATTCGTTCATTTCGTGCAAAGACGCATCGAACGAACCTAATTTTATCGAAAGTGAAAAAGTTAAACTCAACAATTACCATAAAAATATAATATATAATATATGAATATTACAATTAAATATTTTGAATACTCAGTAATAGTCACTCAGTGATATTTATAAATATATATGTATTTATGTGCAAACTATGAAGTTTATAAATAAATGAATTAAAATCAATTATTATATGTCTTTTATACCCATGCAAAAACAATTTTCAGGAAATGTATTTTGCACATACATTAATCTCAGAAAGGTCTTTAAATTAATTCTAAGCGAAAGCAAACTGTTTGTTTTCACTTTAGAATTAATTCCTAGAATTAATTCTTTTCTGGAAATAGTATGTACAAAGGGCATTAAATTAAATTAGGATAATGTAACAATCACATTCTAGTTTTATAATAATAACGCATCAAATTATAAAACTGTTATATGATTGTTATATGACTATTATATAACATTTTAAGTTACATATATTTGTATTTATATTAAGTTATATTAAGTTACATTATATTTACATTATATTTATATTATATATAGCTGCAATGAGTGGAAAATTACAATTAATATAACGTGACATAGATTATATGTACACGTTATATTCCGTTATATGGAAGCAATATTTATATATTTGTTTGCTGAGATAATATTTTCGATAAAAAAAAAACCAACCGATTTACAGAAATTAATTCAAGTGATAGTCTTTTTTTAATTATAACGATATTTTCTACGTAAAGAATAATTTTAGTAGGCGAAAAATGATTAAATAAATATAGTTCTAGCTAACTTAACAATTGGTCTTTCGTTTTATTTCTTACAATTATAGGATCCGACTCGCATATTAGATTCGAATTATTCGAATACAATTCGGACATCCAAATTCAAGTAATAATTCAATGAAAAGAATTCGAATATTAGATCCAAATCGTAATTACAATTCTAATACATACTGTACATTCTATACGTTGCAATACTGCTTCTAACATAAATTTCATTGAAATAAATATATTTGCTGCAATGAGAAACGGAAAGAAAATCAACAGACATGAAAAAGGATAAAGTGATTTAAAAATCGAAAAAGAATATGAAATGTTAATAGTTTAATCGATTCACTGAAATGCTGAATTTAATTATTAATGGAATATTGATAATCCTAATTATGATACAAATAAAAAATGAAAATTTACTAAAATATTTTACTTGGAATTTATATCAAATTATATCATTGGTATATCATTACTCTGTATTGATAAATTAAATCGTCCAAATTGCTTATGATTTCTATTAAATTTAATAACAATTTGTCAAATAACGCGAAAAATAATTCCTTATTATAAAGTAATCATAAAAACATGTTTCTATTCTTAGAAATTTAATGATGCGGCTAAAACAGTAAAGAAATTGGCTGCGCAACCAGAAGATGAAGATTTACTCGAATTGTATGCATTGTACAAGCAATCTACCATTGGCGACTGTAATACAGGTACGTTCTCATTTTTGCATCCATTATTTGCGTACACTTATGTACAATTGTCATGATTCGTGTAAACCTTTTTTAGAGAGACCGGGTATGTTGGATTTCAAAGGAAAAGCTAAATGGGATGCTTGGAACGGTAAAAAAAGTATGGGACAAGAAACGGCGAAAGAGCAATACATCACTAAAGTGGAAGCATTAATCGCTTCGATTGGAAAGAAGTAGTGGGTTCTCATTATCAAGCGTATACGTACACATGAATATTCGAACACTTGTGATTTCATTCGATCAATTATAAAACTTGTTCACTATTGAAGAGAAACACCCAGAATTTTACAAGCACATATGCAAATAATCATATTTAGATACAGTAAATATCGATTTTATTTAATTCCACTGATTTATATGAATTTTGTATCCAATGATTTATTGCAATTAGTATAAAACTATTTGTCGCATATATCTGTCGTAATTGATTTCCTTTTATCAAATAGTAATTTGATCTCTGCCGTTTACAATAGTCCCATACTGAAATTTCATAATTTGCTTTATATTCAAGATAATTAGTGTATATTAATAATGTATTTCTATAACATCTTTTTTCTTATTATATACACATGTGTAAATAGCTATAATCGAAGGAAATACGATCAAAAACGATTTTTCTAACAGTTTCTCAACAGTGCACATTTAACGCGTATTTAGCTAAAACTTAAATCAGTAAATAACGCTAGAGCCAACGATAATAAAAATACACAGCAATAAAAATAAATTATGCTATAAATCAATACGAGATACATTTATAGATATTTTTATTATTTTGAGAAATGGTAAATATTTACAAGTCAGCATCTTAAAAATGATCTTAACATATATTGTCAAGATCATGACCCTGAGTGACTTCCAACAGATTTAGCCGTTGTTCGTTGAAAAGTTATTAATAAAAAATTAATGAAAATAATCTAATCCAAATCAATTTGCTATGGGGTGGCTTCTTCTTCGTGTTGTAAAATGTACGCGTGGAGGCAGTGTGTGCCATCACATACATTTTACAATGTGAAACAAAGGATTTGCTATCCTATAGAAAACAGCACTACCTCCAAAAAAATATAATCTAATCCTTAATCCACATTTTAGTGACTCTCGCTTCGTATTGTAAAGTGTACGCAAATTTAAAATAGTAATTCTTTTAACATTCATTTTTATGGTCATACTTTTTAACAAACAACAAGTAACGACTAAAATTTGTTGAAGATTACTCATGACCTTGAAAATATATGATTTTTGAAAGTGCTGATTTTTCATAAATATTTACTTGAGAAATTATAATTTTTTGCATCAGTTTTGTTAACCTAGCGATAATCGAAATTTAAGTTAGCGAATGGCATTGGTTACGTCATACAACTAGGTAGAGACAAGGAAGATGTTACTTGTAAATTAGTCTCAATTTGCGACGCAAGAGATATACTATCGCGAATAACTAATTAAATTCAAATAGTTTTTTTTTTAATGAACTTTATTATACGAACCGCGTGGATATGTCAAGCCAGTCGTGTAATCATTACAGGTTACTTTTTCTCTTAATTCTTACACAGATTAACATTTTTTGTTCATTAATTTATGAATTTTTATTAAGTAATAATGAATGGAGAATAGTAGTATTATATCGAAAACTAAAATTTATCCGGAATTAAATCTTAAGTCGAATATATCAGAAGCGCACACTCGTCGACTTGAATACATGAGGAACTTGAGACAAGAGCGAAGAAATTTATTTCCTTTTATTTCTATCGTGCTTCTTATTCATGTGCGGATGATGACGCGTCTTTACTCTGCTAGCTTTTACATAGTCGCCATAGGTCGTATTCAAGTTGTGGTTATCCATCGTGTTATCGTTGACGTTTTCGCAGACTTGATGACTCGTTGATGCATCGTCGAACCTAACATACAAACAAACGAGATGACAGAAAACTAAATCTCGTGTAAAAAGTAATTCGCTCTTGTTTTTATGTAAATTCCAATTATTAACGCTCCGATCACTCGGGCTTAGAGAGCCTATCTCACTATCATTGATTGTCAATTTCGGCGAATAACGCGCGTTAAGAAGCATGTCGACTGATGTTACATTTTCAATGGAAATGACTCTGCGAGGGGAGCAACTGTGTCGAGAGATACCAACGCGGATACTAGATACTTGTTTACAGATGTTTAAATCGTGATGACAGGAATTTCTCAATTGCCAAGGAGAGATCGTGCGAGTGAGATGTGTTTTAACTGTACGTTATTGATTGTGGTACGCCGTTCACTGTCTTTGATTTCAGAATATCATTTTCATAAGACATTATGGTTTCTTTTCCATTTTCGTAGACTCTGTAAAAGACATGAGAAACAGAAGATATAATTAGAAGAAATATAAATTATTGAATCTTAAATAATAGAACATACAATAAGGTTTGTGTGTATGTGTGTGTGTGCGCGCGCGCGCGCGTGTGTGTATGCATGTGTGATATATGTGAGATTTTTACTTTTTGGTCGTAATTTTTTTTCCATCGATGAAACGAGTTGAGGTGCTGGTACGTTTTACAGCAGTGCCACCGCTCGTTCCATCGAAACTAGTGAAAGTACCAAAAGAAGTAAAGTTTCCTGCAGCACCAGCGTTCTCCATTAAATCATTAAACGGCAAACGAAAGCCAAATCCAAAGGGCCCGAAGAAAGAAGTACTCAGACTATTACTCGTTGAGTGGTCGTGTCTTCCGACGCCTCTCCGAGAACCTCCACCATGAAAACCTGCAAAATTCGATATTTGCAATGTTTGCCTTTTGACAACTTAATTGTATTTTCTGTCTAGATGTATTTGTATCTTACCAGCAAACAAATCTTCGAATGGTATTCCATCGAAAAATTCTCTAAATACTTCTTCAGGATCCCTAAAAACAAACGCGCCACCAAAGTGCGAATCAAAATCATCTCCGTGGCGTCGTTTGCCTCCGGGCATTTGAAGGCCGTCCTTGCCATACTGGTCGTAAACACGCCTCTTTTTCTCTAAAAAAAGTGAAACATTTATTATTTGAATTTTAATTGTAATCTCTATCATAATTTTGATCCTTCCAATCAAAACCCAAGCGAGAGTTCTACAAGGTTTGCTAAAGGTTAAGTCCAATATCGATGTGTAAGTTGGAATATAATGCAAAGAGTGGAGAAAATTTGTCATAATTATCTATAACTTTTTATACTATACACATTTATCATAATTTTTTATACTGTACAACTTCTATACTGTACACTAGACTTAAATGGCTCTGAAAAATATGTATAAAATTCATGCGCATATGTGGAGCAGGACAGACATCAATGCACATATACATTACATACATTACATACATTACATGTATACATTGCATACATACATACGTCGAACTGTATACTATTACATGTTACATTGGCCAGTGTGCATCTATGAAGTTGTCATCTCATTTTCAAAATTTCTGATACGTTTTGAAAAGCGCTTTAATTAAATATAAAAAAATAAAGATTTGAAGATATAGGATGTCAACTTCATAGATGTTTTCGCAATACGAATATTAATCATAACTTTTCTATTTCAAGAAAGAGCAATTTATATTTAATATTTTTTAGTAGATCTCTTGTAGAGAGTGCATTATTCTGAACATTCAAGAAAATATTAACAAAATTTTTTGCCTTTAAAAACTTAGAAAATTTGGAAAATTAAAAATGTCGCAAAACGCCTTGTATGACACAACTTGGGTTAATAAAATCTTTTGAAAAAATTTGTACCTAAAAAATATGTAAAATATATGCCCCTAAAATTTATCGGAATTACTGTTTTTTAATTCCTAAATTTGTCTCATTTCAGAGCGCTTTAAATCAGAATTATCTCCTTAAACAATTTGCAAAATTTAAATTTAAAATTGAATTTATAAAGATATTTATGTAATAATTCGCCAAAAAATTACGTATAATTCTTTTTAAGCTATAATGTTATCGGTATATATGAATATGCGAATATATGTGATATTATCATTACATGTGATGTTATCAGTACAAACTTACTTTTTTAAAAAAGGTAAAAAAAAGGCGTTAGGAATATACAATATTTCTCGAATAAAACCTAAATGTCTCAAATAATAATAGTTTTAATTCTTCTTCAAGAATATTTTTATTGAAGATCTTCTTATTCCAACTCAAGTAATAGCAATTTTAATTCTATGTCAAAAATTATTACTCTTCGAAAAAAACTAATATATCAAATGAAACATTAAAACCCAAGTGATACTATCTTATTATTTACTTAACTCTAATGATAAGCATTATTTGTATAAAAGATTTGGTATTAATAATTGATGTCAAGGGGGGAATTCTGTTTTCTGAATAAAAAAATTGATTTTTTTTCTTACGATCTATTTTCTTTTTTTCTTAATACTATAGTATGAAATGTTAAAAATATGTACAGCAAATTTCAAATCGAAATTCGTAAAATTAGCGAAGTTATAAAGATCAATTCGGCGCGCAGTTATAACTTACAAGTAAACCAACTCAAGTGTTATACTCTGATTTTGAGTTTTTAGTATGTTGTTCTCCAGACAAAAATAAGTGACACGTATTTCTTTATACGTAATCATACACACTTTTAAGGGGTGAAACACCCCTTTGAAAAAAATCGGTTTTTTTCTTTCGAAGCGAATATCTTTGAAATTATAAAAGATAGAAAAAAATTTCTAGAATGAAAATTGAATGGTTTTTCAAGAGTACTTTTTAACAATAATAAAAAATTTTTCTTACAATTCTAAAGTACTCTTAGTGCCATTCAATTTTTATTCAGAACATTTTTTTTCTATCTCTTATAGTTTAGAAGCTATTCGCTTCGAAAAAGAAAAATCGATTTTTTTCAAAAGGATGTTTCACCCCTTTAAAAGTGCATATGGGCACATATAAAAAAAATATGTGTCGCTTATTTTTATCTAGAGAACACCATACTCATCAAAATCGGAACACTTAGGTAGGATTACTTGTTAGCGCACTGAAATTTTAAACATTTTTCTCTGTCACTGGTGTGCATGATATCTACGAAACTAATAGACCGATCATCTTTCGCTTTGAACTGCATATTGAGAAAACATCCCTTTATCGTATGATGAAAAAGAAAAATAATCCGTTATATACTTTTTTTATTGCAAAAAAAATCAGCCAATTTTTAGAGCAAAATCGATGAATTTTTTTGTTACTTGTTCATCAAATAACTATGTATATAAAATTAAACGCTATCAGAGTTTTATATTTTAGATGACCGAAACGGAAGATATCTTGCACACCAGTGATACTTCGTGCGGTACCATGTTTGAGGAGAGATAATTGGCGTAATATTGGCTCAAATTTAATAAAAAAAAAAAACTGTAATTATATTTAAATATAGTAAAACAATGTTCCAAAATTCAAATGTATTGACTTTAAAAAAAAATTCCCCAAAAAATAAATTTTTTCGCTCCTTAAATCTTATATCATTAAATAAATAATATTAACTCTAATAATATGTATCATTCGTATAAAAAATTTAATATCAACAATTGATGCCAAATTCCGATTAAGTTTAAATTGAAGATAAATAAACTTGGATTTATAAAAAATGAAAAAAAAAAAAGAAAGAAATAAACAGTAAATTATAGATTTTTACTCATTGTAAAAAAAATTCAGATTAAATTCATTATTACATTAAAATTGTAATTATTTTGTGTTATTTATTTTTTTATTTATATAATTTTTTAATTGTTTTTATAGTTTTCATTATTCGATCTATCAAGATAATGCAATTTTGTAATAACGTTTTGAATAACGTTTTGAAGAAGAATTAAATAACTATTATGGTTGGAAGAGAAAGTCTTTGAATGAATTACAATATAAAAATTTTATATAAGAAGAATTGAAGTCATTTGGATCGGAATAGGAAAATTCTTTAATAGGAATATCTTTAATATAAATATTACTATATATATATATACTTAGAATTCATTGTATAAAAATTAAAGATAGTACCACATAGACCATATTTTTTATTTAATTTGATATGGAATTTAATTTAGCGCCAGTTGTCAACATCAAATCTTTTAAGGTAATAAAAATTCCCAAGATAACAAATTTAAAAATATAAACAAATGACAAACAGACAATTGGGAATTGGCACAGTGCGTAATTCAGCTTTAAAAAGGCTTTATTTTACAAGAAATCAAACAGAATCAATCAAACAGAAAATAGATAGATCAAACAGAAAATAGATTTCATACGCGTGTACATGTTTCGGCTAGCATTCTAGCCTTTTTCAGCAAGTAGAAACTCTTACAATAAAACCAGATGCAGATTTATTACAAAAAATGAAGTTTATAAAATCATATTCATTGTGTGGCAATCAATTAGAGGGCCAATCTCACCAGTCATCAAGCTGGAATTATGGTAAAATGGCTGAAATCCCACAATGATGTGACCGAGGACATAATTCGTGTGAATTTTTGTCAAGATATATA
>NW_017259204.1:52062-66128 GCF_001594045.1 Atta colombica
CAAATTATTAAAATTCCTATATATCGAGGAACTATCTGTTCAGTCCCAAAATTAAAATTCAACTGATCAGTTTTAGTTATTTGACAAATACATTACGATTATATTAAGTAGTTATCTCCGCGTTACAGTGTTTCTAACTAAATAAAATAAAATCAGTAATTAAATAAAATCATTTATAATCACTAAAAATGTGATAATTATGCAATCACGAGAAATTATTGTGTAATCAAATGAAATAATTTGTAATCAGATGAATCATATGAAATAAAAATGAAATCATGTAATTAGTGAGATATTATTTTAGTTGGTGAGCCTCCTCGCAACCATCGTATAAATCAAATCTTCTGGTATCTTTGAAAATAATACCAGTAAAAGCCTTACAATCGTTACAATCGTTCACTATTTATAAATGAAAGGAAATATTGTCATTCTTCCTCCAATATACACATTGTCTTATCATTTTTGCTGGAAGATCATCAATTAACCTAACCAAAGTTCGAGTATGCACGTTGTATATATTTGGTACAACAAAGGCTAGAAGATACAATGTATTTACTGTCTATTTTTATCTAAAGGGAAAAGTGCATCCACATATAAGATCTATAATTTGATTGATTTGATTGAACATGACTCTATTCACAGCGCTTATGCTTGTTCTACAATAGGGTCGCAAACACCCATTAAGAAATTAACTAATCATAATTAATTTTTTTTGTCATATTTAACTGTGATTGGCCAATTTCTTACGAGTTACGACTTGCGACTCTGTTGTAGAACAGACTTTATAGATTTGTATAGATTTTTAATTTTCATTACGTCAGATACAATATTGTTCAATCAGAAGTATTTATACTTGCGCATATTTGACACGTCTTTAATATTTATAAAAATAGAGCATTATAAATTTGTAATTCTAATTATTCAAATGTATTAAACGATGCATAAAATTATAAATAGAATTCTGTACAATTAATACAAAGATATTTTCTCTCTTATCTCCATTCTCTCCTCCTCCCCTTCCCCTCCCTTCTTCTTCTATCTCTAAACAGCGTATATAGGGGGAATCGTTTAGAGGAACAGTTCAGTATCAGGCTGTTTCTCGCCTTAATGAAGTGAACAATATTCACGAAATGTTGACATTCTAGTGATGGATTTGGACACGAAGATAATTCGCGAAAAGCATAGTCTTTGTATAGAAAATTCCCGTGGAAGTCTTAAAAGTATTAATAGAATTCCGTCTCAAACTTTACCGCGGATTATACATATATCATCTAAAATAGATTTAAAAGATCTATTTTCACCATCTAGGACTTTTATTTCCTATTTGTTGTATTCACATGTTAAAAGATACTTTGTTATACAGAGTGAAACATCTAAAACAGGCCATCTGAATAATTCTTGCTTTTAAAAATAGAAAGAAAAGTTTCAAACAAAAGTTGTTGATTTCGAAGGAGAAATCGTAATTTAGTATTTTTCACTTTGTTTTTTTTTTTAGATGGTACGCTAAAAAGACATAAAATCTTCACTTTTTTAAATAGAATTGAATTTTAAATGGAATGATTTTTTTTTAGATAATATGATTCCTCTGACTATTCTGTATATAAAGACTATTCTGTATGAAGATAGACATATCAAAAAATCAATAGTTTACGAGATACTTTATTCTAGCACATATTGACATAAAATGTTAAATAACTGTATATTTTTTTTATAATCATACTTTAATACTTTTATGTACAAAATAATGAGATGAATCAATTAGTGTAAAGAAAATACACAGTTGCTTATTTAAAAAATTATCCATGTATTCCCATACATATTCTCTTTTAAAGTAACTATGTGGTTTTTTTTACATCCACTGATTCATCTTATTATTTTGTGCATTAATATACGATTATTAAAAAAATTAATTTATGAGATATTTAACATTCTATGTCAACATACGTCACAATATAGTATAAAATATCTCGTAAACTATTAGTTTTATCTACCTTGATATGTCTACCTTGATACTTTTATATGCAGAATAGTTAGAAGAATCATATTATTATGTAAAAAAAAATTATACAATTTTGTTTAACCCTTCATGGTCACTAGAGTTCAAGGGATCTGAAAAAGATATGAGACTTTACATTTCTTCTATTTCTTTCTTCTCTTTTTTTAAAACGGAACTTAAACTGCCATTTATCCGAAGTTCAAAATATTCTTTTTATGCCTTTGGCGGCCGCATATTGTATCTTGGATGTCAGTCTTTGCGATTTTTTTAAAAATGTTAAAATTAAAAACTTTAAAAAACTATTACATTTCCATGTTTTATAATGTTTAAAGTATGTTCAGTAATTTTTATGAACAAAAGCTGTATTTTTAAAGAACAAAAGCTATAAAACAAAAATAAACTAGAATTATGTATATGAAGTGATATGCGTAGTAATGATGCGTAGTCTAGAGCTAAAAACTTTTTGTATTACAGAAAAATAATTGATAACTGTGTTCTGAAATTCTACGGATGCTTATATGCGAATGCAAATTAATCATTGTCAAAGTGGCAATTATATTGGCTTTATTATTGTTTCTCTCACAACATGATCATAGGCTGTTATTTTTTATATGTAATATATCAAATTGTTTTGATCGTAAATCAATCCATAATATTAAATGATGTTCATATCTATCCAGGTATTATTCATTTAATATATATTCTTGCAGTTTTATTAGCTACACATCTTTCACATATTCACCAAAAGTTATCAAAATATCCACAATTTGTGAATTATTGTATATTCAGTGCTACGATTAATCTCCTACTAAGTAACATACTTCTTCAACAAAATATTTCTCCATTAACGTAAACATCGACATAATATTATCCGTTGAATCCAAGGTCAAAACTTTGAACATAAGATATACAAGGCTGCATTTGAATTTTATTTCATTATGAATTTTGTAATCAGTCAAGCTTGACCTTGAATGTCCTTATGTAATGTATCTATGAATTTGTCTTAAAAAGAGCTGTCATGCAACGAAATAAAAAAAATATAGCATTCCATTTAAGAAAATGAAGTTGATTTTGAAATGTCTCCAACCATAAAATAATTGTTTCCACTATATGATGTCCCCCTTTGTACTGATCACATTAATATAAACTATTTTGTCATGTATCTTCGCTGATAATCAAATCGGTCACTTTATACAAATCAAAAATTATTTATGTAGGCCAAATATAATAAACAATTTTTTAAATAAGCAACTATGTATTTTTTTTACATCTTTCTTTGACTCATATCATTATTCTGTTCGTAAAAGATATTAAGATACGAATATCAAACAATTAATAGTTACTAATAGTTATTAATAGAGATATTTAACATTTTATGTCAACATATGCCAGAATAAAGTATAAAATATCTCATAAACTATTGATTTTATAGTTTTACCCTAACACTTTTATACGCAGAATAATTAGAGAAATCATATTATGTAAAAAATTCATGTTATTCCATTTAAAAAAGTGAAAATCTAGAAATTTTTTTAGTGCTTCCATCTAGAAAAAATCAATATGACTAAAATATCCCCTCGAAACCATTTTATTTCTATCTGAAACTTTTTTCATATCATCAAAAATAAATGAAATATTTAAGATGTTCAGTTTACGTAGATCTTATATAATACATAGTTTTTGAAGACAACTTTTAAGTACGATAAATAAGAAAATTATTGGTCTAGTGTATAATATAGAAGTCTATGGAATTGATAATATATCGTTTTCATGTATTAAATATTGTTTAGTTTGTAAACGTTGTACTTTTTTTTCATCAGGAGTATAACTTTTTCGAGTCAAGTTATAATTTACTAGTTAGTACACGTTGATCATAGAAACGCAAGCAAGGTTAACTGCAACACATGATTATTCGATGTAATATTAGAAATAAGAAAAAACTGGCAAATATTTTCCTTTTCAAAGAAGTATAAAGATATGCGCGATCAAATATTGCATCTCGCGATATTTGAAATCGTTCTAATCAAAACGAGATTTATAAATTAATTAATTTATTAATCAAGTACTAACATAGTATTTATGAGTAGTCGTATTGTGTTTTAATTTAACTTGCAATTCAAAATTCTCGAATATTATATTAATCATCGTAGTCGCCCATCACGTTTCGCGCCCGTTTTCGGCGGCATGAGCACTAGAATCTTTTTAAAAGAAGAATCGCGACAAACATATTGCAATAGGTTATTAAGATAAATAAAAAAAAAGAAACAAAACTACAGAACACAATGCTTTGAGCACTCTGCAAATCATATTTTTCAAGTGGTACCAAAGTATCGCTGAAAGGGAGAATCAAAGAAACTCCGGAAGGTGAATCCACGGCCGGGCCTTGATGCCGCCTTCTGATACAAGCGTTGATCGTAAGTGTGTCTCTTTACATCTGGAAAGATTTTCTATATCGTCTCGATCTTTTTTGCACATACACACATATTTTTCGTTTGCGTTCATTCGTATACAAATTTCTCGATAATCTACAATCCGTAATTTATATATACAATTTAAGAAGCTTTCGTTTTATTACATTAATGTCTCGGCTAAAAGCGATGGCTTCTAATTCAATTATTAATCCTATGTAGAAGTATGTTAAAAGCCTTTGCTCCTAAGCCAGCATATATTTATATTATTATTTCTTATAGATTTTGGTCATAAAATTACATAGTGACATCCATTTGCTATTAAAGTATAAAAGGATAAAAACAGAAGATTCGCAAAGATGAATAATTTATGTTCTCATTTTTCTCGACAAACATGATTCGTCACAAAAATAAATACGGGGGAGTATGCCATCAACATCACCGAATACGAATCTGAATGCTTGTTGAACAAATCTATTAATACACAATCACGGATGTATGTCAAAATATATTATCTTTATTAAAAAAAAAAAAAAAAAAAAAAACCCGAATGATGCACTTAAAAAATATTTTATTTGATTACAATTATTAAGATTTTTAACTCATTTTTATGGCAAATAAATTTTATTATGATTCTACAACTATAAAACTATAAGAAATAATAAAGCCATGCAAATTACATACATGCTAGGGGCAAAAATCGGCTATTTTTTAACATCCTTTTTTGTGACTGATACGATTCCAATAACTTCAGTGATATGATTTAATAAATATGTTTAATCATTTAAATGTTTCCGTGGCTAAAAATAATCTGAACAGTCAAAAACTTCTATTCTGTAAATTATGAGCATTATATCGTATTTCTTTGTAGGATATTCCGTAAACTTAATACTTAAGGATAGATTCCTGAGATTATCTTGAAATGAAAATTTTAGTACCAAAATGCTATAATTGTCTATAATGTTATAATTTAATGAATTAGGGTTACCTAAAATTCACGATATAAGACATAATAGCAAAATTTCGCTAAAAGCGAAAACTGACTGTTAGTCTTATCAATTCTCAAAAAAACTTTATGTAATGTATTAGGATGACTCATCTTTACATTTGAAGAAAATTTTTTTTTTTCGAATTCTTTCCGCGGCATCTCTCAGAATATGATTCCAATCCATAAAAAAAAATTCCCGCCAAGTTTCAGTTAGATCGGATAACGAACTCGTATCAACGGCTCGGTAATATATTTGAGTTCCCTCAATATATATATACATTATCAATATTTGTTTTTAAAGCGTATTATATTTTCTACAAAAATCAATTTAGAGGACTTTTCTTTCCTTTATCATGTATCTTGCTTTTTCTGCATCATTTGAGGCCTTATAATATGTCATTTAAACAATTAGATATATTTTTAATGATTAAAAAATAAAAATAAATAGTCATTGCATTTTTTGATTCTTCAAACTGGGGAAATTGATCCATAGACTATTTTTTAATATTAATAGTATGTTTGAAGGATAAAATTTAAAAGAATTTCATACTTTTATTAGGCAATTCTTTACATTTAACAAATAATTTTACATAATAATTAATGATTATATTAGAATCGTAATTGTTAGTATTAGGAGACCCCTTTATATTAGGTTGACTGCACGAGATTCATATTTGTGTTATGTTACGTGCGCGGTATACACTCATGTAGAAATATAGAGAGCGAGTGCGCATGTCATTGGTTTTGCTGCACATGGGCTAGAAGGAGCTCTCGGATTCGTCATGTTCTTAGAGAGAAGATTAAATCAGCCATTATGTATAAAGAAATGCTGTTCGCTCTCAGCAATAAAGTTATTCATCCTATACATGCAGAGGCGGCAACTTACCTCGCCCATAGGTGCGAAATTTTTGACTGACGAAAAGAGGAGGAGGGGGGAGTATAAAATGACGACTTTTGTTATTTTTCATTTATTTTTGTGCTCTCTGTTGGCGTCTTTTTTCTACAATTGCGACGCTCTGTCTAAGTCGGTAAGGGATCATTTAAATTGGTAACCGTAAGAATGCCGTAATTGTAAGAATTGATTAATCACATTCGAGTATTCCCTTCTTATTCAATTCAAGAGAAGAATGCTTGACTGTGATTAGTCAATTCTTTATACAGATAACGGCATACGACACACGGTTACGGACAATATAATTAACATTAAACTTAAAAGTTAAATTTCTGCTATGTGCACAATTGTACTGCCATCATAAATATCCATCGACATCTGCGCACATTTAAAAAAATTCACAGTTGATTTTTAATCCAATTCTTAGGTGTGGATTTCCACACTAAGCTAAATTTTAAATGTGGAACGCTCCATGGTTCCACACTATAATTGCCGAGCCTGTATATGTGTGCAACTCTCTCATAGAATTCCCTCTGTCGTATACAACAGTTAGTCATTGGCATCATCTTGCCTAATTTCACAAATTACTAAAAAAAAATCTGTGAAACTTTAATTTAATTCAATAATACAATGTTATAAGAAAATCTCTCCAAAGTGCGATAATATGTTTTTTGAAAATTTTTTCGCGCTGATTACGCTGTTGGTAGAATTTGTCTAATTTGTCAAGATTTTGAGTAAATTGAAATGAAATGGCGATTTTTGCCATTTTTAACATTTTTTGTGACAAAAGAAAAACTGATTAAATTAAATAAACTCAATGACCTTGAAAGTATAATTCAAGAACTTTCGAACAAGTTTTGATTCGATTTCTTTTCATAATGTTATAGCTACTTGAATTTTAGACTTTCTATAAAATTTTCAAAAAAGTACATACTTATACATGATGTTTGTGTGTGTGTGTGTGTGTGTGTGTGTGTGTGTGTGGGGGGGGGGAGGGTATGTATGCTATGTAACTAAAATTGTAAACATATGTAATGTTACAAAAATCTTAAAATTTGAACAGCTATAATTTGATGAAAAAAGTTATACGATCATGAACCAAAGTTCGCGCGCGCTTAAAAACTCTTGAATTATACTTTAAAATAATAATAAAAATAGAAATGCAATATAAGGCTCTCCAAATAAATTAACAAATAAAAACGTGATGTAAAGGAAATGTCAATGTTCGTGTGTAATCCAATATATAAAAATAAGATATAGACGTTTCAACCCTAGTATTGGGTACTCTTTGATGTAAAAATTATATGTTTGGCATAAATCCATGATATCAATATAAAAATATAATCGCTCGATCAAATCATAAAACTATTGTCACTATTGGAATCTTCAAATGTCAACTGTTATATTTTATTAAATATACAAACAGTCAAAGGCGACGAAATACGGTGAGTTCGGCATGGCGAGGAGGCGTCATGTTTTACTAACACTGCGTACCTATATTGTACTGAATAAGATTGAAATACATTTTTTTCAATAAATTGCGAAATACAAAAGTCGTGAATTATTAAACTATGCAACATTATAAAGCAAATAGTTATGATTCGTGATCCTTTTATGCATTCCAAAATTCTTTAAAAAAAAAAAAAAAAAATCTCAATTTTTCTTAACTCTTCTTTTTTTCTTTCTTTATATAAGGAGTACGAAAAAAACATAAAGAAAGGTTTATGACAAGAAATGAATGAAAAGCGGTCTATTTCGCATGAGGCAGATCGGTCTGTCGGAACGCATGCGAAGTACGATTTATATCGAGAAAGTGAGAAGAACGGTTCAAGTTGCATGAAACTAAAGAAGAGTCTATATAGCGTAATATTGACTATTCATAAATTATACATATTTAGTCACGGAAAATTAAATAATAGATGAATAAATGAGTGCGAGAAACAGGATTGTAAATTAAGACCCGTTCTCAGTCATATTATAAAATTTATGAGAAAAAATATTGCGCTATATACTCTTCTTTAATTTCGTACAACTTGAATCGCGAGAAGAAAAAAGACTTTTCTTCTCGCTTTATACTTCGTATACTTCGTATGCGTTCCGATGGAGCGGTCTTCACGCCTTACGCGAAATAGACTGCTTTACATTAATTTTTTGACAAAGGCCTTTCATGTTTTTTTTCGATATAGCATTTTTTATGACTCAGGCGTCGATATAATATCTGTTTTTTTTTAAATGATTGTTCCACGAGATTCGGGTAGAGATATACGCGTCGATGAATAGCTGAATGTAACTTTCTTATTTTTTTTAATTATTCAAATTAAAAAATTAAATCTAATTTTTTGAAAAATATTTAATATATATTTTACACAAGTAGTAATTACATATGTATAAAGACATATACAATGTTTAGTGATATTTTTGTCTTAGGAGATAAATTCTTCTATTAAATACTAAATCATCATATCGAATATACGAAGCAGTGTAAATCTTGCACAACTATTTTTAAATCGCGAATCGCGCGCATAGTCTAATGCACTTTAAAAGTTCTGAACATCTGAACAAAAAAAGTTAGCGCCTTAGTTAGACAATTTTCAATAATGAAAAATAAATATTTCGAATTTCTAATTTTTTTTTCATTGTAATAGACAATATAAAGTTTTCACTAATATTATTTATTTATCTTATACAATAAATAATACTTGATAAATGAAATTATTGATAGGTACGAATATACTAATCATTTTATTTTTATTTTTTAATCATATTTACAATTTATTTAATTATTTAAATGAGACATATAAGGTTTCAAACAATACAGAAAAGCAGAACGCGCAAACTAAAAAAGTTCTCTAGATCGATTTTGTGGAAAATACACTTTGAAAATATTGCTAGCAGTATAATGGAATGCTTGTAGTATAATGAAAGGAACTGAAATATTATTTAATGTCGTCGGTACAGGTTCCCATTGTTTAATCAAGCTGAAAGAAATATTAGTAAATAAGGCCAAATTCTATTTCGCGACTCTTAAACTAACTTTTAAAAATCCTTTGTTCATACTAATTGTAAGAAGTATGAAAATAATTATTATTATTTATCCATGAAGTGGCGAAAATAGCGTAGTAAGTTATTTTAGACTTTAATATTGTCTCAGGCGTAGAAATTATCTACTATACGTAGAAACTATCTAGGTAGTATTTATTGGCATATATTGTTCATACATTTTTATATACGTTTCTTAAAGATATCTCATGTTTTGACAAATGATCACAGGAAACGTATATAAAACTAATACTAAAAACTAAAACGTATATAAAACTATTACTGGAACAATCTTCTCTATATCAACTTTGGGAAATGGAAATTGTATTTTCTCAAGTCGAATATATGTCGATTCTATTTTATTTAAAAGTTGCTTTAATATTTTTGACATATGTAGTTCCTAATTTTGACGGAATGAGCTACTGCATGCGGATGCGATTTCAACTCGGGCACACCAGCTATTCAATCTCTCCACTTTCCCCTACTATCAGAGTCCAAAAAAAACAATGAGAATAACATTGAAGAAGAACATATATACAATTACATTTTAGCAGGATGCTTGCGCCTTATTCTGTGTATATATTATATTTCTTTACGTAATTCCTGTTTTTTTCGCTAATATTACAAATAAAAAGGATACACGGATTATTTACATTTAATGACTAAATGCTGTTGATCATATTTATTATTATTATTTATCGATTCAAATTATAAAAGAATTAAATAAATATTAAATCCTCAAATCAATAAAAAAAAGTTAAAAACACAAAATAATTTGTTAAAATGCAAAATATTTTAGACAGATGTGATTTCCTAAACTTATGGTATATGGCAAACTGTTGGTTTCTATGTATAAACCAATATTAAAACTAGCTTACTACGTTATTCTTACAACTTTCTCATTTCTCGGATAAATAATGATTATTTTTGAATTTTTTAGGATCTAATAAAGCATTTTTAAAGGTTAGTTTAGGTTCCATCGCAAGATAAAATTTGACCTTATTTACGGGTATTTTTTTAACAAAAATTATTTTTTTATAGATTTTGGAACCATTCTGAATGCCGAAAAAATTTTTGAAAATAGAAAATATAGACTATCTTAATATACAGGTAACCCAGACCACTAACAAGTTATAAATAATTGATATAATTGCGATGATAGAAATGTTGATGATAAATAAGAATAAAATTAATCAATTGATAATAGAAATAGATAAATTAATTACAGGATGTCAAGATATACAGGGATATACGTCACCAAAATCCGGACAATGCTATATTGTGCCTTCGGAGGTTGTTGTTGGCGTCCGAGAAAGCCTAATGCTTTTAGTAAACAGCTATATTCTCAAAATGGCCGCATTGAAATCAAGTGCGGAATATATAATCAAAAAGCTGCGATCATCGAATTTTCGCGCTGGGCGCTCAGCAACGGAAGTAATTCAGTTTTTTAGCTACCCGAGATCAACTGTTTATGACATTGTGGCAAAATATACGGCTTTAGAACAGTTCAGCGAAAGTTTCAGTATGTCAGCAAGGAAGAGTCACTCGAAATAACGCACCACGAGGATCCGTTGAAAGGGCTCAAGCGCTAATTTCGGATGAATTATTTCGTAATGCGAAAATTAGTATCGATTGTTGGTATAAGCGAATCAACAGTCGAATTGCTGAGAAGAACCTTCGATATAAATCGTACATATATTAAAGATACAACAGATGCTTTGTGAGGACAAGCCGAGTTGCTCGCCTCGGCTCCCAATAGCCCAGATTTAAATCCCTTGGACATACTACGTATGAAGCGTAGTTGAAAGGGTCACAAACAAATTTCAGTATCCCAATGTGACGTCATTAAGGCCGCTATTGAGGCAGCATTTATCGGCACAGACAGCGCTACATTACAGCATGCGTGCGAACGCTTCAGACTGAGAATAGAGGTCGTCATTCAAGCTAATGGAAGATATATTGAATAATTGTGCTCTACAGGGATCCTCCAAATGCTAAAAAAATTTTTGTAATATTTAATTTTTTATTAAAAACATTTTGTTTAAAGAAATTGTTCGATTTGTTCGAATTTTGATGACACATCCCGTATGTCCGCTTAGGCTAACATGATTTCAATAAGTTCTTACAACAATAGAATGTTTCTGATATTTTAGAATAAATTTCAGACAGGGATGATGACTGGCCCGATGGACTTCCCTCTTTACTGTTCAGATATACACCACACAGTGCAAAAGCTGTTTGTTCAATATCGATATAAAAATTACATATTTCTCTGCATATTGCATATAGGCAATGTATCTGCATGCAAATATCAGCAAAAGTAGATTCACTTTATTTTTATATGTACGCAGATGCACGCGCGCGCACGCACGATGCACATACTTATATATACAAATATATATTTATACATATATATATTTATACACACATAGGGTGATCCAGAAATCCAGACCACCTCTAAGAGCCGGCACGTTCAGTGTCACTAACATATCTAGCCATCTGAATTTACAGGAATACTGAGGTACCATATGTTCAAGACGTACGTTCCTTTACTAAATATTCATACGTAACTAATGATTCAAAAAATATAACGTAAATTTAAAATTGAAATAAATTTAACTAAACATAAATTAAACACACTAATTTATAAATAATTTGAATTAAACATATAATTTATAAATAATTTAATAATTTATAAATGAAATCGTTAGACACAACATTCTGCAATTCTTTCTCACTTTCTCAAACTTTATTTTTTATAAAAGAATAATGCGAAAATTATTTTTTTAATTCTTCTTTTCTTATATATACAAATGAAGATTAAACGATAGAAAAAAAAATATATTGACATATATCCTTGTAGACTACTGGTAAAATTAAATTGACCATTAATTAATTATCTGTTTTGATAGATATGATTAATTATTTATTTTAAATTTTAAAACAGTACTTTTAATACTCAAAATAAGTAATTAATCACTAGCTAATTAGTTTAAATTTAGTTCAATTTTACGTTACATTTTTCGAATAACCGTTAACAATATATAATAATGCATGAATATTTATAAAGAAATGCGCGTGAACATGCTTCGATACTCTTGCAAATTCAGATGGCTAGGCATTAGTGATACCGTGCGTGCGTACATATATATATATTCCTCATGAAAAAGTGAGTTGAAAATATCCATAGCAAAAAGTTGTGATATCAATAGTTTTTAAACGATGAAAATGTCTAACCACAAGATATGGAAGTTTGCGCCGTTAGGTGCGGCGCAACTAAGCAGCTAGCCGCGCGAACGCTTTGACGGATATCGTTAAATAGCACAATATTTGAACGAGTTGCAAAGTCTGTGCTTTGCAACTCAGCGCCAAGACATATCTGATAATTGAATCTGATTTAATTCATGAGAAGTAATGTCAAATGTAAATTCGATATAGCATCATTTATATCAGTAAAGAGAATTTTTGAAATATATTTTAAGTAATAACCTATCGAATCGATATCGATTCAATGTCAAAAAAAAATGTCAAATTTTATTATCATTTCTGATTGGGAAACAAATTTATAAATAAAATCAATATTAATTAAATTATCCAAACATATAAATCACGTATCGAATTTGCAATTGGCATTACTTCTCATCAATTAAATCAAACTTAATTTAAGAATATCGCAATAGATTTTAGTAGATTTCATCTTTGCGATACTCATTTGGTACCGTACCGTTTAGTGATATAAAGTGTTCACGCGGCTGTGTCACTTTTTGCCGTACCTGACGACGCGAACTTTATGCTCTAGTTGAACATTTTCAAAAACTCATCGTTTAAAAATTATTGATATTATAATTTTTTGCTATTGACATTTTCGACTTACTTTTTCATGAGGAATATGTCGGCTCTTGGGAGTAATCTGCATCATCCTGTATAATATTATATTTTTGCGCGCGCGCGCGCGCGTGTGTGTCACCATACATACCTTAAGTACACAGAATTATATACAACCAAATTAATTAAATTAATTAAATTAATAGATACACCATTTCCATCTTACCGAACTTGTCTCAAGACTAACAACGTAGATATAATGGTAGAACAATCTTGTTTTTATTATTTTTATTTTTGATAATTTATTTTTTTATTTTTTTTAATTTTCTAAATTTAAATAGGTTTTAATTCGTAATTTTTTATAGTGTATAGTGTATTATTTAATTTTTAAAATTAAAAATAATAGAATAATTTTTTAATCTATATTCTTTTCAGAAAGAATTATCACGGTTCACGCAGCTCGTCAGGTAAGCTATGATGGGGGACTCCAGCGCCATTACTCAGTGTTGCCGTTTAAATGCTTTATGGCTTATTGGGTACGTTTTATTTAATCCTAGTAGGCCACTGTTATTTTTGATTACCTTCCCAGTCTCACCAGAATATGTGAAACCCAACAACTTTGTCACGGTATATCTCTGAACTGAATATGTATTTTTTAGCTCAAAATGTGTGAAATTTATACCTCGAAGTCTGATGAAAACAGATAAATATGAATAAATAATATTTTATTTTCAATTAATTACAATGCTTCAAAAAAATGTTATTGGAAAAATTCGCAAAAAATTGTTTACTTTGGATAAAAAACTCTCAAATTTTTAAATTTAATGTTCAAACAAAAACTCGTAGGATTTTTTTAGTTGACTCTTTGAACTAAAAAAAAAATAGTACGATATAAATTGCTCAAAAAAGTATAATTAT
>NW_017259204.1:66228-76245 GCF_001594045.1 Atta colombica
TTAGAATTTAATTTAGAGGATGATGTAATACTCGCTCTGAAGCAATAAATCCGCTCCAGCCGAGCGATCCGTAGACTGACAAAAATTATAAAATTTCTACTATTTATTTTATTGAAATATAATTCTTTTTAATTCTACATTTTCATGTACTTACTTTTATACTATCCGAAACTCAGTAAACATATATTTAATAAAAAATTAAGGAGTACTCAGAACGCCAAAAACTTACAAGTTAAGCTTGCAGGCACACAATGCTTGTTTTCCTGCTGGATTGCTAGCTGGATTAGAATCTTGCCACTGTATTGGCTGACACTGTCAGTTTCAGCACCAGCAGCTAATACGGCAAGTTTCTAATCCAGTTAGCAATCTAGCAGGAAAACAACAAGCATCGTGTGCCGCTGGCTTTATGGGTCGCAAGTACCCTTTTTAAATTTTCGTCCATTTTCATATCGAGAATAATGCAAAAAAATACCCAGACTTATCTATGGACGATTAAAGTTTTTTTTCAGCCTCAAATCTGGGTCTTCAAATTATATTATAAAAAAGTTACAGCAATGTAACAAATTGCATAGAGGACGTTGGACCCATGAATGGTCTGCTAGAGTTAACATTTGCAACGCTCGCCAGCATTGTTCAATCTTTGTCATCAAATCTTAAACATGGATGAAATAATGTATGCAATGATGATCATGGGTATATCAAGGGAGGGGGTTGAGAATTCAAACTTCTCCCCCCGAAATTTTTTATAATTATTTCATTTTGAGAAGGTCGTTAGCACACATCCTAATAGCACGCATCCACATTGATCGATGCTTAATAATTTTTCACTCGGGCGAAATATGTAATAGTTCTCTCCGTAAAAACTTATACTTTCTCGATAATTTAAATGAGTCATAAAGAGAATATAATGATTTTTTTTTAAACCTCGTCGCATATGTGGAATAAGAACATTTATTTTATATCATTCTCAAAACTTTAAAAATTCTCGATGAATCAATTCACCAGTTTGTTTTGACCATAAGCTTAATTTTTTATGTATTATACATGAATTTTTAAAGTTTGAGAAATATTAAAAACTCTAAAAATTTCATTTAATTCATAAATTAAATAAATGCGATTATAGTGTCTTTTTTTATTGCTTTTAAGACATGGTCACTGTTATTTTTCTGCGAAAGCAGTTGGTCCCAATTTAGATAATCATATTTAAATAAAGTTTTAAGTTTTATTTAAGATTATTTAATTAGATAACCATAAAAATTATTTTAATTTTTAGATAACAATGGGCTTATGGGTTAAAACAAGATGGTGTGAATTGATTCACCAAAAATTTTGTAAATCTTATGCTATAAAATAAATGTTCTTGAAGACACCACGTGCAACTTAAAAAACCTATAATTATATTCTCTTCATAACACATTTAAATTAAGGAAACAGATTTAAAAACTATTCTATTATTTAAAAAATTTTTAAAAGTTTTATTATTTTTAAAAGTTTTAAAAATTAAATAAAATATACAATAATAATTACGAATTAAAATCTAATTAAATAAAAACAGTTCATACGAAAATTATAAAAGATAAAACCGTAGAAAAGCACCTGCCGACGATTTTGACTTTGACATATGTTGTCAAGGTCATCACCCTGAGTAATTTTCAACAAGTTTTAGCCATCGCTCGTTATTCGTTAAAAAGTTATTAACAAAGAGTTTGAAAAAAATAACGTTTTATGTCTATTTATTTTCTCCTATATATAATATTAGAAACTATCTTACACCCTTCCTTGCTTACGACTTTCCATGTAAAGCAACTCCCATCCCTTTTCCCTACTTCTATATAAAGCAACTTTCGAAATCTTATTAAAGATCACTCAAGGTCATGATTTCGCTTCGTATGGAAGTCGTGCGCCTCCAAGCAAAAAAGGAGGTGGAGTCGTTTCGCGTTAAAAAAACCTAACGCTAATCCAATCCATTTTTTGGTGGCCCTCATTTCGTGTAGGAAATTGTAAACCTAGTAGCACTTTGCTTTTTGAATGTACAATTTTCCACACGAAAGTAAAAAATGGATTGGGTTAGAATAAAGTTTTTTTTAACGCGAAACGACTTTCACTCCACCACTGGATCCACACATATACTTTTCAACACAAAGAGAGATGCTATATAGATTTACAATTTTCGTTATAGCAGAAATGAGACATTATTTTTTAAACTTTTTTAAACTTGTTTGTTAATTATTTTTTTAGTGGACAGCGACGACTAAAACCTTCTTGTTGGAGATTTCGCAGGATGATGACCTTGATAACATACTTTGATCAAAAAGTTCCCGGAATTACCACCAGGTGATGCTCTGGGTCAGCTGATTTGAGTTCTGTTTTTTTTTGATTAGGTTGCCACATCTATCATTGACATTCCCACCAAATTTTATCACCATAGCTTGACATTTGTAAAAGTTACGCCGTCTTGAGTACATCTATCTCTGCACGTATTTTCAATTTTGGATTTGTGGGCAAACAACTCGTGGATTTTGCATAATAACGTACCGTCGCACAGTGCCATCATTATCCGTGAATTTTTGACCAAGAACGAAACGAATACCATTCAACAGCCACCGAATTTACCTGATATGGCAATTTTTTTCTGTTTTCGATCGAGTCAAAAAACCATTACGGGGAACGCGTTTTAACAACGGAAAGGAGGTAATGGAAAAATCGAAGACGGTTCTGATGACTATACCGACAATAGAGTTCTAGAAATGTTTCGAGAGCTGGATCAAGCGCTGACATAAGTGCATTGCATCGATGGGGAGTACTTTGATGAGGGGACAATATCACTTTTGATGAATAAAACTTGTATTTTGAATTTTCTGAATGAATTCCGGGAACTTTTTGATCAAGATAATATATCAAGATCGTCGGCAAGTGCTCCCCTTTTCTACAGTTTTACCTTATAAAATATAAAAAAAAAAAGGATCATTCCACCACTATCTACATCGTTGATCCTGGAGTAAGCTAAAAAATAATATATTCATTTAATTAAATTGTATATAATTTTATTTACTTAAGGTATATATGGTAACACACGCACATACGCATGCAAAAGGAGAGCGTGAGAGAGAAGGAAAAAGAGATATACACATATAATGTATAAATTTGATCGGACAACCTCCATTCGATACACCTTATAGCGTTTTCTTGAGATATACTGAGTGTAACCTCGCAGCAGTTGCATGTAAGTGTTGCATCAGTGCTGCACTACACAAGTGTATATACATCATGGTGTACACTACTTCATGCTATCGCATTTAATTCTGCTGCCGATTGACTTCCATTTTCAAATTTTTATTGTCACACAGGCTCTACACCGTCTTTTTGAGATCGTGTAGTAAAATCCCACTTCGTGCATAAAATTTGCACTATACTAGCCACGGAAACATGTTACACTGAATGAGTTCGCCTATCACCAGCCAAGGAAACACGCTGTCTGAGTGTTGCACTGATGGGCGATAGTACAGCCAAGAGAAAACGCTATTAGATAATGTCGATAGTACTATAATTTCAAGATTCATAACTCGAACAATACTAATTAAAAAAAAGATTTTGGAAAGCGAGATAAGCTATAAGGATATATAATAAAAAATTCGAATTTATATTTAGAAATTTTAAGGTAATTTTTACGTAATCTTGACACGATATTATGTAATGCTCTACTTGAAACCTTATAACTTTTGTATGAAACATTTATAGAAACGTTTCTCAAGATATTTAAGAGATCCAGAACTTTTTCTACATCCTGTATGTTTGTTATTTACTTTCTGTGAAGTTACAATCATACATTATTTATAACATTGTTATCGTTATTATTTCTTTCTTCTGTAATGATAATATAACATCGTTATACTTTTAGAACAACGATAACAAATTCAGCCGTTACATTTATCATTACTTTAATCCCTTATTATCTCATTTATTTATTCAAGAGCATTTTTTTTATTATAGTGCACTCAATAATATTAATGTTAAAAAAACAATGTTTAAAAATTGTTAGTAAAACCTACATTTGTAGATTATATTGTGATTACTATCTAACTTCCTAAAGGTAAATATAAATACATACATAATAAAAATATTAATACAAAGAATCATAGAAAATTTAAGTTATTAAAGTTATTAGAATTAAGTTTAGTGTTAAAAAAAGCGTGCTATATAAAGATTAGCTTAGAGTTTTAAGTTTTAATATTGATTGTAACAATTGATATTAATTACTAAATAATTTTTAAATGTAATATCTTACTTTTGATCTTATTTACTTTTAATATAATCTTACTTTAACATTATAAAAAAATAACGAATCATTACTTTCTAAGTAATAGCAACATGTTTCTTTTTAAAATTAATAACGAGTAACGCTAATGCGTTCTTTTAATGAAGTAACGTTTCCAATTCTGCAGTAATGATATTATTTAATTTTGATGGCAATAAAACTGCTTCAACACATCATGTCACACATCATAATTATAATATTAAAATATTATAATATTATAATATTAAAATACACTAAGATTTTAAGATGATAAAGCAATATGGAAACGAGATCGTATTCAGCGTATTCAAAAAACTACAAAAAACAATTACCTTCGTTCGTGTGCATTTTTTTTTGTTGAACAGTGTTATCATTATCTCGACTCTGTGTGTATGCTTACCGTCGCTCAAGACTTCATATGCTTCCGAGAGTTCCTTGAATCTTTTATTCGCCTCTTCCAAATTATCCGGATTCTTGTCCGGATGCCATTTTAATGCCAGCTTTCTATACCTGTAGAACGAAAATATGCCGGATATTACGTTAGCGAAGCTTGTCAAAAATACGACTGGATGATCATTTCACAAGATCTCAAAACTTAGTTTAGATCATTTACAACACCGTATCCCTGAGAAAAGAGAGATAGATGAAGACTCGATGAACGGATTAAACTTACGCCTTTTTGATATCAGCGCTAGTAGCGGTCCGCTGTACTTCGAGTACCTTGTAGTAATCGACCATCGTTCAACACGTTCAAAGATGAATCAGGATCTAGGAAACCACCTGTCGGACAATAGACAGAATCAATAGAAGCTAATAATTAAATTCCGTGGGATCGATTCCAACATAATGTAGAGATACACGATAAAAAGTCCAATGTTGATATCGTTGCCAACAATATCATGCTTCTTGAAGCTCTCCGTAATGGTGAGACGTAGCGCGATTCTCACACTGTGATGATTTTTAACGACGTGTTTATGGAGACTCTGTGAATTGATCGGTAGCGTGCAACGATGTGTACGTACACACACACACACACACACACACACACACACACACACACACACACACACACACCACGCGCGCGCGCGCGCGCGTCACGATTCAAATTTGGCTTCACTTGTTTCGAACAAATTGATCAAAACAATTAAATCAAAATAATAAGAATCTAATTGACTCAGATAATTAAAATTTAAATGTATAAAGGGACAATGAGCCAAATACAACGTTAATATTTTGTTTTTAAAACAAACAAGTATATTTCTCCCAATTCGATTTTCACAAAACCATCTTCAATGGATAAGTCACTTAAAAATTAGTCATAATTAAATTCAATATAAAAGACAGTATCATAAAAGATTAACGTCTGAAGTGGTCCACGTAGTTAAATAAAAAAAATATCTAAATAAACATGACAATTATTGTCTGACACATACCTACCCATCCTTAACATATTATCTCTGTCTATCTAAGTTCCATCACTTCGCCTTTCTTGTTTTTAAATAACCTATTTCATCACTCCTTGTTTCTTTCTTCCAGTTATAACAATAACGCATGCTTTGATGATATTAGCTTCAGCAGAAAAACTAATCAGTAAGCGCTCACAGTGATTCTTTAATATGATTGGTTCCTACATTTAGATCTAGCAAAAATCTAAAGACAAGAACCAATCATATTAAAGAATCACTAAGCGCTCACTGATCAGTTTTTTCTGTTAAACGCAACCAAATGTTCCTTCAAATGTTATTATTCCTTCTGCAGTCTCGCTCTAATAGATAATAGTTATACTGGTTTTCTTCACAAAATATGACAAGGTAAGATTCCTATAAGATATATTATTTTACTTATTACATGTGCTTGATCCTATTTTGTATTTCCAGTATTATTTTCGTTCTAATCTTGGCCGTACAACACGAATTCTTACAACAGACTGACGATTGAATTTCATGTACATTACTCATTATATGTCCAGAAGACAGACTTTGATTGTATACAACTATCTTGCGGCGTTCGACTTGAATTTAATTATGATTAATCTGAAAATGATTTATCCATTATAAAGATGGTAAAACTCTTGTAAAAACCAAAATGTTTGAGGCAATTGAAAAATACTTTTTGTTTGTTTTTTAAAGAATTAAATCAAACTGAAATTACAAACAGAAAAAAGAATTGAATATGCATATCTTTTAAAAATTTTTCATCATCACAACGTTCACTGCTACTTCGACTATCTTTACTCACTACTTTTGCTGTCGATAACTGGCTCTCCGCTAAATAGAATCACATACATATATACATATATATACTTTTTTTTGGAAAGCAGCTCCTCAGTGATAATACAGTCCACAGTTTAGTTGGGTCTTAAGTGCTTGTATAATTATATATAAATTTGTATACTACTAGTTAAGACTACATACGTAGTATACAAGATATCCTTAAATTACGGCATCACTCATCCTGAGCAAGTAGAGCGGATTAAACTGAGTCGAAAAGTCTTTTATCATTTTGCAATATTTGCAATAGTTAACGAGATATTAATTACTAATAAAAATCACTAAATATAGGTCTTCAATAATTTTTTATTCAAATACTATTAACTTTAAAAAAAAAAAAGTAAAAGATAAAAATTCTTTATTTTCTTTTCATAAAGTTCTGAGAATTTTTTCAGAATCTGCTCAAAATGGGCGATGCCATAATTTAAGACCACTCAGTATATAAATTTAAATAGAATTATATAAATATTTAAGATCTAACTAAACCATTAAAGATATTGATCTCCTATTGGTTTATTTTTAACAATGGAAAAATTGTTAATTTACAATCAAGTTTTATGAGATACCATTATTATAATAACTTTAAATCAATTATGTGTATTAATAGATTGATTATTTTTGTGAGAAAGCGCGGAGAACTATAATTTATTTCAAGAATTCGTTTATAAATTCATAGAAACTAGCAAATACTTCACACGATACTGTGTTCACTTCTATTTAATACAATGCATATTAACGGAATTATTCCAATTCATTTATGAGAAAAAAAAATACCCACTTCTCAAAACCATTTTAAAATAGTTTAATTGCAAAAAATTGATTCATTACTAAGTGTATGTAATGTGCAACCCTTGAAGAAAAAAAAATTATCCCTATACTTTGCTATGCGATTGCTCAATGTCAAATGTAAAATTTTATATTAAAATTAAATTTTCCGCGGACAGATTTTTTGTGAACAAATAGTTTTTTGGAAAAACTAATAAAAATTTCAAGCTGAAACAGGAGAGGATTTTTTCATCATAATGAAGGCTACATTTTACAAGAATTTCAAAGCTTTGCGCTCAAATTTCGATGACCAGAGAGAGAGAGAGAGAGAGAGAGAGAGAGAGAGAGAGAGAGAGAGAGAGAGCGAACAGAAAAAAAATTTTTTCGATCATTTTTATTTTTTTTAATTTGACTAATAAACTGATCTTAACGTTTTACATCCCGTTTTGTAGGTATTTCGAATATCTAATTTTTATATTGAATTTTTTTCCATACAATCAACATCTTTCATTCTATAAGCGAAAAACCTGCTTTTTGCAACTATCCGAATTTCTTTTGCATATTTCCCACTTACGAGTCATAAATATATACGGAGTGTCCAATAAGTTTTGACAAAGCGCACGTGTGTAGATAGAACGGACTAAACTAACAATGAGTCGAAAAATCTTCTATTCTATTTTGCAATTCTTGCAATAATTAACAAGATATTAATTATTCAAAATCGCTGAATATTGGTTTTCAATAATTTTTTATTCAAATATTATCAACTTTACAGAAAAACAGCGAGAGACAAAAATTATTTATTTTCTTCTCACAAAGTTCTGAGAATTTTTTCAGAATTTTTTAATACTATATTTTCTCATGTTGATAAAAATAAGAAGATGCAATACTAAAAAGTTGATTAAAAATTCTGAAAAAATTCTTAGAGAAGAAAATTAATGATTTTTGTCTTTTACAGTTTTTCTGTAAAGTTGATAGTATTTGAGTAAAAAATTATTAAAGACTAATATTTGATAATTTTTGTAATTAATATCTTATTAATTATTGAAAAAATTGCAAAATGGTACAACATTTTTCAACTCAGTTTAGTCCGCTCTATCTACACAAAAGCGCTTGGCAAAAAACTTATAAGACATGTGTATACAAGGGGGGAGCATTTTAATCGCCCCAGTCAGATATCTTAGGCCCGTATTCAGAACGCGCTTACAACGCGTTAACATGTTATAATTTACATCACTAGAATTTTAGAGATAAAAGCGCGTTTTGAATACGGATCTTAGAAACTAAGAGAGATATAGGAAAAAGTTTTATATAAAAGTTGTAGGTTTTCTAGAAAAGAAGGTTTTTAAATAGAAACTATTTCCGATTGCATATTTTTGTAGCTGAAGTCAAGACATTTTCAAAACATTATAAGTGAAGTATTTTTTCATTAAACACTTTTAAAACTTGACAATTACTATTGCTGACATTAGCATTACTCAAAATGCACATGGAGGTTATTCAGTTGGATTTTGAAAAGAGATCGGGTTTGACTTCCGGTCGAGATAATATTTTTCGCAATAATTTTATTTACTGTTTTTCAGTACATAAACATCTTTCTAATAGGATGCCAAATTGAGCATCAAATTATTAAATTGCTTATCAATTTAATTTCTATTACTTATAGTAGTTTGATTATTATGTTTGCTTATTATGTTGATTAGTAGTTATTATGTTTATTAGTTCGAAAAATCATTTCGGCGTGCAGTTCAAACAGCTATTTTAATATATAAATTCACATAGAAATTATTTAAAAGCATTAAAGATCTAGCTTCGACCGATTCTAGTTTATCAATTGTGTTCTTATACAGTCTAAAATAAGATTCGTATTGTAAATATTTTTTCATTAAGTACTTTTTGAATTATACAAAATATATTGAAAGTTATAATACCACCAACATTACATTACCCAAGATGTGGCCGATAGCTAAAATCTCTTAAATGTTATTTAGAATCATAATTTGAATAATATTAATGTATATATTTATTATGTATATATTTTTCTTTATTTTCATTTTTACATAAAAACAAGAATTAGAGAAACACTCTCCAATGGTCTTGTCAAATATTATCAAGGTCATAAACCTGAATAACATTAAAAAGGTTTAGGAATCACTATACAGACTTACGCATAGTGTATAAAAGAATCAATCAAAGTTCTTTTCTGTGAAATGGAAGAAAAGGAAAAATTTATTGGTTGATTCTTTTATGCGTTATATGTTGTGTTTTATGCCTTATGTTTGTGACCCGAAGCCATCGGTTGGATATCTGGAGTCTGGAATAATGCTATATATAAATGTTGGTGGTATTATAACTTTCAAACTGTATAATTTGAAAAGTACTTAATGAAAAAATATTTTATTAGTCTTTTGAAAAGCTCTCGAGGTAAGCTACGAGAATATGCAATATAAAATAGGAGGTCTCATTCAACAAATTCTATGTGTCCTTGCTTTGACCTTGACCACCCAAATTCAAACCAATGATATTTCATGTCCCCCTTGAAGTCACAAAAGTTTCTAACGTTTTTTTTTTAAATGTTTTTGTTTTCAAAATAAAAATATAATACTATATGTAATGCTTTATTTTTAACACCAGGCGCGCACGCACACACACACACACACACACACACACACACACACACACACACAC
>NW_017259204.1:76345-86032 GCF_001594045.1 Atta colombica
ACACACACCCATACCCACACCCACACTCACTCATCTGTAGCTCAGGATGATCCTTTGTAAGGAAAAGTGTTTCGGAAACATCACCGGAGTACATGCCCTTCTATATCACCTTATCCTTGTTTAACATTGATGTGAGTAATAAGGATAAAACGATACATGGAGGTACTCGGATGATGTTTCCGAACTCAGCCTAATCTGTGAAATTTCGTTCAAAATTTCCGTTACAAGGATTAGTATTCTCGAGTTCTTCAAGGAAGGTATTTTATATGGTGCTGATATAGCCGATTAAAGGTAAGTTACTGAAATTACTTATTAATCGCATAAATGCATGAGAAACTTTAAACGTGTTTTTCTCAAAATCTTTTTTTTCAAACCGAGCGTGTATTTTTCTCACGAACTACTGGGCCGATCGACTTACGCTTTGGCACATATATAAAGTACATATTAGGCTATCGTTTGACCTTCCAACTTTTCGATATCTTCAAAATTATTATTTTTCCAGATCGGTAGAAATGAATATTTTTTAGTAAAAATCGAAATATTTTTTTTCAAAAGTGCCGTCAATTTTTTTCTCCAATTATTTATTGGATCTATTGGAGATTACTCAGGGTCATGACCTTGACAATATATGTCTAGGTCAAGGGGGATGCTTCCCTAATATTTATCAATAATTTTTATCAAAAAAATTCGTTTATTTCAGATGATGAGGATGGCAACAATCACTACGTCCGACGAAAACAAATTTTTTAATCTTTTCATGATGTATGCATTTATTTATAACTTTTATAATAACAATAAAACGCTTTGTAAAAATTTGAGGTATTATTTCAAATATAGATATATGTAAAATACATAACATTAGCTGATTTAATCATTTTTACAAATTTAATTCCCAAAAATCATCTCAAAAACGAGTAGTTAAAGAATATCCCTTTAACAACAGTATTCGAGGTTGTACTCACACTACCATGAAATGAGCTACTTAGAATCCTACAACTTTTGTCTAAAACACTTTTCAAGAAAATGCGTATTTTCCAAGAAATTAGCCTACGGTACGATCTATTCATTCTATTACATCCTGCAAATAACAGATTTGGATAGTACTAAGTTAAAAAGTTAAAAGTTAAGTTAAAAAGTTATTTAATTTTAACTTGGTTACATTTTAGATACTTAATTTTTTAACTTACATTTTTTCTGTAATTATTAATTTTTAATTTGATTTTCTTGAAATTAACTCTCAGACACAATAGAGACACAAGAGATACTGAGTATATAATTTAGTAATTTTATCTTTTATATTATATAATCGTTAGTTGTAAACAAAAATAACCAATAATTCTTTAATGAATATAAAATGAGAAGGAAAAAAATTATATAAAAAAATACGAAAAATTATATAAAACATCTTTTTTATTGTTTATTCGAACTAAATCTAACTTTTAACCTTTTAATAACTTTTTTTTAATTATCTTAACTTCTAATTCAATTAATTTATATATAATATAATTTCATTATAGATTAACTTGTACCTTAATTAAATTAAATTTTCAAGATTATTAACTTGTCATTAAAAATTCAACTTGTCAGTTAAAAAAAAAATTAATGATATACAAGAGGTCCTCGTATAAGTAGCCACCTTTTGGATCTCGTAAACTGAGATAAATTTAATAAATATGATCTTAAATTAAACGGGTTTAACTAAACTTTATTGTAAGTACAATGCTCACTAAGAAAAATTATTTATGCTATCTTTGCATAATTTTTGCATATAAAGTAAATATTTTATATTAAAATTTTGCATATAAAGTAAATGATAAAGTAAATATTTCGATATAATAAAAGTTGTAGTATTTATTATAACGAGTGCAACGACGTTATTTTACAAATTATACATATACAAATTATACATACAATTAAATCTAAATTTTTTATTAGTAACTTTCTTTATTTGCATTTAAAAAAAAAGATTATATCCAAACAAAACTTTTCTTTTTATTAACATATTATTTCATCTTATAAAATTATTAATTTATTAAACTTCATTATTTATTAAATTCTTATGTAATCAAAGGCTATGAGTCACAATTAGATGACGTGTTGGAAATCTAATATTTAATGATTAAATTAAAAGTACATAAAGACATATAAAACATAATCATACGTTTCAATCTTTTCGAATCATTCTCTTAGTATACAATTTTATAAAATTAAACAAACTTGCGATTTAATCGTCGACATAGCACAGTAACAGTTCTATCACATATTTCTATTCGAAATTTTAGCGATGTTAAAGCGATTTTACTATTCGTTCTCGAATATTTTACGTTCATATCTCTGATGTTATTCTTCCTTCTCCATCTGCATTGTTGCAGATAGTAACGCAATTCAAATTTAGTCATTGCAATTTCAAGATTAAAAACATTCTCAGTATCTAGATTAAAATAACCATTGACTAATATTATATAATTTGGCCACACACACATATTGTATAACTTAAACCAATCTAAATATAAATTATTTGTATCTTTAATTGACCATTAAATATTAGATTGATTTCCAACACTCGTTATCTAATTGCGACTCGTAGCCTTTAATTACAAAATGATTTTTATCATTTGAATCTACACACACACACACACACACACACACACACACACAATTTTATTAAGTTCTGTTTCCAATTACTGTTAAATCTACAGTGTTAAATTTAACCTAATGTGAGTCGCGATTCCTCCTACTAAATATACTGTCATTTTATACTGAAATGATAATTAAATTTGATATTGTGTTGTGTCAATTTAACACTATAGTGACACTGTATAGTGTCGAATATATAATATACATTGTGTTTGTTTTTAATATACAATAACAATATAATTTAGTATGAGCAGCGGCGACTCACATTAGGTTAAATTTTACACTTTGACACTATAGATTTAATAGTGACACGCACGCATGCTCGCACGTATAATTCTTATATTTTTGAGTTTTATATCACAAATTTTTTGTATCTCAAAATGTCGTAGTAAATACCTAATTTAAACAAAGAACTATATTTCTTTCTCTGAATTAATTTCACTTTTAATTTTTAAATTGACTAAATCTCCCTCTTAAAACAATCTTAATAAGAACAAATTATGATTATACTTGTCTCGATTTTCCGAGGGATGTCATATGAACGTTTTTCAATCGAGCGGATTCAATCTTGCGATTGATTAAACTGCAGAAGAGGATCAATTTCGCGCGCAAAGAAGTGACATCGCAAAAAATACGTCAGTCGATTTGAAAAAGAATATGTACTCGCGAAAGACATATCTATGAGAGAAGCGATTCTAGTGGGCGTCCATATTATGCTCTTACAGAAAAGCATGACGTCAGTTTTACGTATTTGGCTAGAAAACGACATCAAAGCAAAGGATTTCGTGCGCAACATTGCAAAAGCAATGTCTCTTCACTCGCGAATCTCTTGCCACGTTTATCTTTGTCTCGAATATAAATATATTACGTACCTATATAGTTACGTCTCACATTGATCACTTATCTATTATTATATTATTACTCCACGGTCGCAAAACGAATGCGTAACGTTCTCGCAATTTTCTAAATATTTTTACCGTGTTATCGCATAGAAAAGAAACTAGCTTGTATTTCAGAAGAAACGATTATTTCAATATTGATTTAAATTCTAATAAGGACAGACCCTGGGTTCGAGGGAGATCCTATTAGCGCTATTTGCATCATTCTATCTTCATCGTCCATTAAACGTGAAACAAGGATAGTATGACATAAATAACGTTACTGACAGCGCGCTCCTCGAACGCAGCCATAATCTAAGCCATAATCTAACGAAAAGAAAAAACTGAAAACTTTCCCGATATGCTATTTTATAAAATAAATCTAATAAGTGAAAAGAATAAATTATTCTTACTCAAAAGAAAATACTTTGAATTTGTTAGCGTTCGATTTAGATATATCGTATCCGATATTTTATTACATAAAACAGAAATAAAATTACAATTAAAAAAAAACAATAGACTTACTTTCTCTAAATGTAACTCAACGAAACAAATTTTAATTCAATATATACAAATTAGTATATACTGTATATAATAGATGATTTATAATCTTATATAACAGATTTATATATATATAAATGGTATGATGTTTCGAAATATCTTTCAAATGTTTCATTATTACAATAATATTATCATAATAAGTGATTTATTAAACGGATTATCCTCTCTTATCCTCTTTCTTTCAATTATATAATATAATGCAATCTACAATTCAATATTCTTCTCAATATCACGTTGTGTATTTTGTCATGACCTTTGCCATGAATCAAGAATCTACTAAAGATTTAAAATTATAACAATGAAAATTATAACCAGCATTTGAAGGTAGATTTGAGTGATGATCGAAACTAATACTGTACTATGTATTTAAAATATTATACCTGTGAATCATTACATTATATTCTGATATTATATTCGGATACGTGAACTTACTAGCTCGTAATCTAAATATTCTTACTTAAAAAAAAGATAAAATTCCAAGAATATAAAAAAAGAATTTTTTACAGAAAGTATAATTTAAAAATGATACAAAAATTTAATGTCATTGTCGTCATAGTGATATTAAAAGTAATGAAGTCGATCAATGGTAGATAATGTAAATAGATTCTTTAAATAGCTAAATTTAGACAGCTAAATTTATCATAAATTGATAATAGATAACAGCAAAATAAAAAGTGCCTTCTGTTTGGTGACACAAGTTAACACAAATGAAATGTTTCATCTTCAACTTTCCTTTTAAAATTCGTATTTTCATTCAGCTGATTAATTTGTGATTAGGCTTAAGCTGATGTAAAAATCGTATTTTTCTAGCTATAATTAATCACTAAATTGATAGTTTTATAAACTATCCTTAAACTGATAATTTATAGAACAACTTTTAAGACTGCTTTTTAATTTTTTGATTAACTTGATTTAGATTTGCTCATTAACTCATTTAACTTGATAAAATTATTTTGTTTTGATAAAAATTTATTTTGTAGCTATGATTGGTTACTAAACATTAAAAATTATTCATTATAAAAACACTTCAGTGCCATAGCTAGAAAAATACAATTTTTATATTACCTGCATTCTATTTGATGCTCTTGAAATCATTTCCTTGTTGATTATTATATATTAATGTTAAACAAGGACAAATGATGCTCATAAGAACTGTGAGCGCCAAATAGATAACACAATTATTATCATCGAATTAAGTGAGATTAAAACCTATGGCATGCTCATGATGTTTGGTTTCTTAATGAATTCCTTATGTCTTAGAAGCAACCAATTAGCACTATTCGGAATAACGTAGAATAACGCTGATTGGTTGCTTCTATGACATATTCTCTATTTCGCAATCGTTTTCCGTACTATGTGATTTCAGGACTTTAGGAAATTATTAAAATTCCACTACATAAATCGCAGACTTTTCAATATTCAAATTTCCAACAGGCGAGCAATCCAGTAGGAAAACAAGTATTGTATGTCACAGATGTAGACTGCCTTCTAATGTTCATTAGAATAATATTCTGTTCTAATATTCATCATAGTACTGAAAATTTATAGTACATGGTACACGAATAGATTTTTAGTATTGGCAATATATATCAGAACGCAACCTGTATGCTTAGTGTGTTCAATTTGCTCTGACTAGACGCTCTACTCAATGATCTATTCTTTTTATCTGAAAAAGCTAAACTGTATAAGAAATACCACTAAAAAGGATAGATTTGAGTTAGCAAATCGCAAACATGCTGCAAGTCTAAATCACAAATTAATCAAATAATTAAAAAACCAATAGCAGAATTCTCTAAACATCTTATTGATGACTATATATTAACCAGTGATAACAAGATAATCCTGGGTCCTTATTCTATAACTGTTCTATAACTATTCAATAGTGTAAAACATTACAGAATAGGAGCTCTAGAAGAAAGTACAGTTGTCACTGGCTGTCATTAGTTAACGATAGTGACAACTGTCAATAAAACGTTTGGAGAGTCCCACAACATATATGAGACACATAATCGACATACAAATCATTCTATCCTTCTTCACATTCAATGACTGCATTCAGCAGAAAAAAACAGTTTTGCAACTGTTGTAAAATTCTTGAACATATGATTAGTTTATAGTTAGATTCAGTGAGGAACTAAGGGCAGCACTAATCATATTAAAGAATTTTACAATAGTTACAAAACTGCTTTTTCTGCTAAACGCAGCCAATGATCTACAAAAATAAAACGATACTTGGGTCGATTGTTTCCTCGAACAAAAAAAAGCAGTCTTTGTTACTTAATAAATGTCAAAAAAAATAAAATGATATTTATTGTGTCGACTTATATCTAAATGGAAAGCATTACAGCATTTTCAGCCCAGTTTTTCATCTTCTGATTAACTTGTAATTAGGTTTGACTCGATATTTTATTTAATGGATTTCATATGTGATGATGTCATAGGTGAAGCTCATTGGATGTTAATCATAAGTTAAGCAGACAATGAAAAATGGGTTTATGTACATACTTACTGTAACCTCTGGATTATACTTCCAGTCTACATCGTATATAAGCGCGTTATTCAACAAAAAATAGTGAGCTCGTTTTCTTTATTCTTATAACATTTTACGCCAAGAAAGATGCTTTGGCCAATGATATAAAATGTACAACGAGTATCTTCGACACGATAGTTATTTAATTAACATAAATCGAACGTACGAATGCTCGATACATTCAACATTTTTTGTTAAAAATATTTTCTTCGTTCATTAGTTCCTAGACGGTTTGTATACATGTAAAAACGCAAAAAGTTTGTAGTAAAAAACGGAACGAAGAGTATAACTATGCGCCAATTGATTTCACGATTGCATAGAATTCTGTTAAGTCTCCTTCAGAACTTACCAAAAATGGCTCCTGTTCGTTGCACGTTAATCACTACAATCGCACTCCTTAATCAATTTTAATAATCCAAAGAAAACCGTTTTGTTTCTCGATTGAAGAGAAAGTGTACATTCACAATAAAAGTAGAGAAACGCAAAAATATCATCAAGTTGCCTCAAACAAAGGTGATATATGTACAACGCGGACGGTGTTTCGACTTTTCTAGACGTGGTACATCATGGATACATAGTTACATACAGCTGTATTCACAAGTATGACTTGAACTGACTTCAAGTGGCGTCCTCTCAGAAGGAGTGTGTAATCATGGACTAAAAGTAACGATGCCGGATTTCGATTCAATGCATCGATCTTTTTTCGCATTCAAAAATCGATTTCTGAGAAATCGATTCATTGCCAATTCAATTTTTTTCAACTTGATTGGAGATCACGGAATAATAAGGAGATCAAACTCAAGCAACCAGTTACGAAAAAAATCGAAATCACGGTTCCAGAAAAGCGCTGAATATCAAACAAAGTGGTTTGTTTTTCTTCCTTTTCATGAAATAAAGAATTCTAATTAGTTCAATTTCTTATGTCTATGTGTTATGCGTTATGCAAGAGTCTCTGCTCTTCATTTTCTCCTATAAAGACACATGTAAGGATATATATATATATATATATATATATCCACATAAATTTGCACAGTCACATAACGTATGCATAAAAAAAATTATCCAATCGTATTTCTCCTATTAAGACACATGTAAAATGTGATTGGATAATTTCCTTTATACATACGTTATGCGACTGTGCAAGTGTGGATATATCCTAGAATGGGGGAGGATATATCCTAAAATGTAATTGGATAATTTGCTTTAGGGTGCGATTATATGTAGCGCGGTAAAAAACTAAGGAAAATTTTACTTGAAATTATAGTACACGTGACGTATACTATAGCACATAGAATAAAATCTTCGGAGAGAAGTTTTGGAATGTAGCTTAAGTAACTATAGAAACCGCGCAAACTGTGCTGCTTGTTTCTTTTCCTTCTATTATTCTATCCCCTCCCCCCGCTCCATACAAAGGTTATCACAGGATTTACGGTCCTAATTCGCCGCATGGTACTTGATCTTTTCCTTGGGTCGAAAAATCAAGCAGCAGATTAATAAAAAGTGTGACATGCCCTTTTTTATTACTGACAATTCTATTAAAATTGTATTTGAAATTGTATTCTCATTTACTATATATTTTTTTAAATATGACTAATTCTACTTTTATTCTTGATAACGGTGCTTGTACGGCAAAAGTTGGTTTAGCCAACGAGACACCCAAGTAAGTACTACTATTATTTAAAAGAGACGCTTACGTTTCAACTGACTGAAAAAAGGTGCATTTATTTATTAATCGATGAAAATATTTTAGATTTGTTCCAAATTGTATAATGAAAGCAAAGAGTGAACGTCGCAGACCTTTCATTGGAAATCAAATCGAAGAGTGCAGGGACGCTTCCGGACTATTTTATATTTTACCTTTTCAGAAAGGTTATCTAGTGAATTGGGACATTCAAAAAACTGTATGGGACTATATGTTTTCAAAAGACTTATGTTCGGTTAATTTAAATCAGTTATCTGTGATAGTGACCGAACCTATATTTAATTTTCCAAGTATTCAAGAAGCTATGACAGAGATTTTCTTTGAAGAATACGAATGTCACAGTCTTTTAAGAATAAATGCAGCAAGTCTTTCGTGTTATAATTATAGAATGGAATATCCAACTACAAAATGTTGTATAGTAGTAGACAGTGGTTATAGTTTTACACACATTATTCCTTATGTTAATGATGCAAAAGTAAAGGAAGGAATACGAAGGATAGATGTAGGTGGCAAACTTTTAACAAATCATCTGAAAGAGATCATATCTTACCGCCAGCTGCATGTTATGGACGAAACATATGTAATTAATCAAGTGAAAGAAGATTGTTGTTTTGTATCACAAAACTTCTTTAAGGATATGGAACAAACCAGATATAAATTAGAGAATAATATTATTATTAAAGATTATGTTTTGCCAGATTATACGACTCTTCGACGTGGATATCTTAAAGATCCTGAGCCATCCAACGAGCAACAAATATTACGTTTGACTAATGAGAGATTTGCAATACCAGAAATATTATTCCATCCATCAGATGTTGGTATTCGACAAATGGGTATTTCAGAAGCCATTATGGATTCCATAAAAGCTTGTAGCAAAGAAACATGGCCTCATTTTCTATCCAATATTATTCTTACTGGTGGTAATACAAAGTTTCCAGGATTTAAAGACAGAGTGTATAAAGAAGTTAGAAGTTTAGCTCCAGCTGAATATTCTGTCAATGTCTACTTACCACAAAAGTATTTTATATATATGTATATATTACATTTGCTACTTCTTATTTTATGAAAAGTTTAATAAGACTAATAAGATTCTTTCAATTTTTAGTCCAGTTACTTATGCATGGTTTGGTGGGAAAAAACTTTCAGAAGATACAATATTTCCTAATCTTTTAGTGACAAGAGAAGAATATGAGGAAGAAGGATCATCTCTGTGTTTTGAAAAATTTGACGTATAATTTTGTTGTTATATAATATCTATTATTATAAAAGTTTTGATATAATTAATAAATACTATTAATCAGTATAAAAGTATATAAATATTTCAAAAAAATTTTTATTTTATATCAAATTATGAAAATTAATATTGTATTATATAT
>NW_017259204.1:86132-86596 GCF_001594045.1 Atta colombica
TGATTTCATCTCTGCCATTAATTCTTCTAAACTTAATGTAGATTCAGGAATAGTTTGTTCTTCTGAATTGGTTGCATAGGTAGGCGTTGGTACAGTATATACATGTCGCACACCTGGAGTTGACAATATGCTTGCTTTTTCATCCGAATGATCACTTCGTTCATCGACCAAGCAAATTCCTATTAAGAGAAATATTTAAAAATTTAAATATTGTTCAAAGATGTAAATAAGATGTTTTAATTGTAATTACAAATTAATAACTAATGCGAGTTAGTGTGCAATTATGCATGCGATTAATTCAAATTTTTTTAAATACATATAATTTTTATATAATACAGATCTTCAATTGAAAATCAATAGAGATTGAAACTATATTGGAAAAGGAGAAAGGACAGAGAGAATTAGTTATTAACACACACACACACACACACACACACACACACACACACACACACACACACACA
>NW_017259204.1:86696-90229 GCF_001594045.1 Atta colombica
CACACAATTACTTGTATATATTATTATTATAATGTATATATTATTTGTATACATTATTTGTATACATTATTTGTATTTTAAAATGTAATTAGTTGTGGAAGAAGTCACCATACTCACAACCATACTCTAGACTCGCATCGACCATCGATTTGTAACTACAGTTACATCGTTACATATTAATGGGTCAAATAAAAAAATTGTTTTAAAAATATTTCAAGTAGAGATTGCAACTATCCATATTTACACACAGATACACGCACACAGATTGGGGTATTTTAATCGTCCCATAGATATCTCAAAGACTAAGAGAGATATAAGAAAGTTTTATATAAAAGTTGTAGATTTTCTTGGGGGAAAGAAGGTAGAAATAATAGATTTTATACATGGAGCATTACTAAGAATAGATCAAGATCAACATGAATTTTTTAAGAAACTTATTTTTTATTGTATATTCTTGTAATCGAGACATTTTCAAAACACTAAAAACAAAATATTTTTTCATTAATCTCTTGTTCTATGATTTAAGTTTCAATGGTGCGTGTCATAATCATTGTTTACGTTTGGCCCGATTGATTTTCACGGCTCTCTATGATTATTCATGTTTGATCCGATTTCCTTGTAAGCGAAGGGGTTAAGCACTTTTCGAGTTATAAAACTTGACAATTACTGTACTGCTGACATTAGCATTACCCAAGATGTACTACATGGAGGTTGCTCAGTTAGATTTAATCTGTTGTGTGTGCATATGAGCATATGTGCATGTGTGGGAGAGGAAAAGTTACACTTTTCGATTGTTTGAGATGCTTTATTGATAAGGATTCACATAAATCAAGCATCCTAAAATATCCTATTATATCAATGTCGTTCATTCTGGGTAAGCATAGAAAATGTATTAGATATGGGAAAAAGTTCATGGCGTTTTTTAATGTCATCTAACGGGAAAAACGCCACGAACTTTTTCCCACCTAATATGTTAATCAATCTGGAGCTGGTTGATCATCAATATAATCAGTATAATAATGAAACAAGAACAGGATATGTATAACTTTTGATTCCCCTTCTCTTCCCCACACATACGCATGTATATACATGTTCACACACCACACAGATTACCTCCACAGGGTATATGAATAATACTAATGTCAGCAGTACAGTAACTGTCAAGTTTTATAACTTAAAAAGTGCTTAATGAAAAAAATATTTTTTACTTATTATAATGTTTTGAAAATATCTCGACAAGAATATACAATAAGAAATAGTGATTTCTATTTAAAAACTTTCTTTTCCCCCAAGAAAACCTACAACTTTTATATAAAACTTTTTTCTATCTCTCTTAATTTATAAGACTCATATACCGTACGCGCTTTTATCTCTAAAATTCTATAATATGCGTAATGTAAATTGTAGCATATTAGCGTGCTGACATCATTGTAAGTGCATTCTGAATATGAGTCTAAGATATCTGACTGGGGCGATTAAAATGCCCTACCTTGTATACACAGGGTGTCTTAAAAGTTTTTTGCCAAGCTTTTATGTAGATAGAGCGGACTGAGTCGAAAAATCCTGTACCAATTTTTTCAATAATTAATAAGATATTAATTAAAAAATTGTCAAATATTGGTCTACAATAATTTTTTACTCAAATACTATCAACTTTACAGAAAAACTGTAAAAGACAAAAATCATTCATTTTCTTCTCATAGAACTCTAAGAATTTTTTCAGAGTTTTTCATCAACTTTTTAGTACTGCATTTTCTTATTTTTATCAACATGAGAAAATACAGTATTAAAAAATTCTGAGAAAATTCTGAAAAAATTCTCAGAACTTTGTGAAAAGAAAATAAATAATTTTTGTCTCTCATTGTTTTTCTGCAAAGTTGATAGTATTTGAGTAAAAAATTATTGAAAAAAATCAATATTCGATTTTTAATAATTAATATCTCATTTCATTGCGAAAATGATAGAGGACTTTTCGACTCAGTTTAATCCGCTCTATCTATACAAAAGCGGTTGGCAAAAAATTATAGAAACACCCTGTATATGTATACATGTGTGTGTGTACGTGCGTGCGTATATTTTATATACCCCATTCATTATCTTCATGTACAGGTTTCTCAATAATAGCAATTTTATTCTGTTGGATTTTTGGCTTTGCCAAATATTCTTTTTGCTTTTGTTTACAATATTCATCATCACAATTTGGATTTGGCCGCAAAGTCATAATAGGAAAGAAGTCTTCCATAGCATTGTAACCTAAATAATGAGATATTTTGCCAAATTTTAGCAAAAGCTTTAAAGTATTCTGCACCAAAAAGCCTGCTACGATACCCATCGTAGTAGGTAATGACGCAGCACATACTCCTTCACGTTTCAAGGTTTTCTCATCAATGCTAGATGCTACAATTAAAGGTGGAGCACACTGAAAATTCAAATGTACTATTAAAAAAACCGCAGAATAATTTTTATAAAGTAATTTTATAGAATTTTTTTAAATGAAATTAAAAATCAGTGATTTTCAAAAGATTTGCAGATTATTACTGCCATGTTTTTATCCATTGCTAATGTCAATGTTTCGCCCTTATGAAATGAAGGGTTTACGAAATAATGAATAATCGCAATGATTGGCATTAACAATAGATAAAAACATGGCAACAACTCACAAACTTTTAAAAATGATGAGTGAAAGCCTGGCGTTAGAAACAGCGTTATAGAATGATTTTTTGTGATATGTCAATAATTTGTTTTAAGTGGTACACAAATATTTCTATTGAATTAACAAAAGCTTTTTGGAAAAAAAAAAGCTTTATTCAAATTTCAAGCATTTATTTCCTACTGTTCTTATCATAATGCTTCTATACATGAAAGATGTAAAACTAGATCAAGTTAAGAAAATTATCTAATAATTACTTGAGAAATGGATATATTATTTTTTTATATAATTTGCAAATATATAGGGTTTCATTTTAAGTGATACAGTTGATTATCTTGAAAGTGAAATATTTTCGAAAAAAATATTTCATACGAAAGCTATAGAATTCTAAGTCGTGTGTTATATAGTAAGTAATGTTAGTATGACTTTAAAATATTGTTTAGATTACATTAAAATTATAAAAATTTTTTATTACATGTTCTTATACTTGATTAAATATTCTTAAAGAGAACTTTTAAAAATACAATAATGAAATTGTTTTTAAGTACTTCCGAATTGAGGCTTTAAAGTAAAATTCTATTGACATTAGCATTATCCAATGTATTCGGCTGACTTTCTTTGAATATTGAATAATAAACAACTGTGTGTTTTCTTTATCGATTAATTCAGCTCATTGTCCTTTGCATAAAAGTATTGTCAAAAAATATTAATAGTTGAGACATTCTAGATATATTTCAATATGTTTCAGCAGTGCAAATTAAACTATTAAAACTAATAAACTACTTAATTTATATAATTAGAAGAATCATATTAAATAAAAAAAATTATATATTTTCATTTTTTTTTTAAATAGCCTTTAAAATATCGATTTTTTTCGAAAACT
>NW_017259204.1:90329-109227 GCF_001594045.1 Atta colombica
ATGCAAATAAAATTAATTTTTAAAAAAAGATCATATGAAGATTATTACCATTTTTTTTTATAATTATGGAATTATGATTTCTTATCATAATATTTCTGTAACTATTCTGCATATAAAAGTATTAAAGTAAAATCATCGAAAAATCAATATTTTATGAGATATTTAATAAATAATCAAGCTCAGAATCAGAAATCAGCCTTTCAGTGAAAATAAATCAACAAAGTGTTAGAGTATATTCACACAACTTGCAAAGCTGCATAAACGTATGCATAAAGAAAATCCAATCATATTTTATGTGCACCTTTATAGGAGAAATGCGATTGAATAATTCTCTTTATGCATATGTTTATGGGATTATATAAGTTTGTGTCGATATAGTCTAATGTCCATAAGAGTCAATACAATAAGTTCAAGTGTACATTTATTTTATTCTATCGAGATTCAATCGATATCGCTTGCATCTTAAAATTGTAAAATTTTCATTAAAACATTTTTTCCTAATATGTTTAATTCTATGTGTCAAAAAATTTATCACTTAAAATAAACTGTTTGGTATCAATTATTGAATAATTGAAGTCTTACTGCAAAACAAGCTGTTTCACCAGGTACAATAAATTGAATGTGACCAGACATTGCGTTTTCAGATACGCCACTTTCAAACCATTTCTGATTAAGTTCATTACAAGCAGTGTTTATTGCCATGCGAGCTTCAAAATTATCAACACAACTCAGTACTAAGTCGACTGGACCATTTTTCAAACTGGAGTTACTGCAAAAATATATAAATTTAAATTAAGTAAAACCACTAAAACATACGTCGATTTAAAAAAATTCAATTTGTAAATGTATATATACCTTATTGTATTCATAAAATTTTGAAAATGATTAACAGTCGTAATATTATAATTATGTATTTCAATTTCCACATCAGGATTTATGTAATGCAAGGTATTTGCTGCAGCCTCTACTTTACTCTGGCCTGTTTGATGTGGTTGAAAAAATAATCTATTCATATTTGCAAGTTCTACACTATCATAATCAAACAGTATCAACTGAAACATATAGTAAAACATTAAATGATTCATTTAACACATAATCTATGTTATTATCATATTCCTACCTTTCCGATACCGCATCTTGTTAACATTTCTGCTGTTACACTACCAACACCACCAATTCCAACTATAGCTATCGTTAATTCTTGTATTTTTTCATAATTTTCAATGATACCCATACGTTTTAATGCCATCAATCGGCTGCAAGATATTAGAAAGTAAATACAAATTTATAAAACTCAGAAAATTCTCTTTTATACATCTCTTTTAATAAAAGATTGGAAAGAAATATTTTATTAAAATTGAAATTTAAATAAGAAAAATATGCTTTATGCTCTAGGCCAGTTATATTCATAATCAATTCATAGGGCTGTAGCAGAAAGATTGACTTACAATTTTAATGGACCTTCTACAATAAGCCTCTATAATAATTAATCATAAGTCAGAAGCTGGAAATTGACGATTGTAACTGATTAATTTCCAGCTTCTGACTTCTGATTTATGACTAATGGCTTATTGTAGAAGGCTCTTAAAATATAAGTCATAAGATAATTCTTGTGCGTTACTAAAAATAAGATTTAAGTCATAAAACACTGTCTTAAAATAATAAGTCAAATTTCTGCTAAGGCCCTTAAAGAATTATGAGTAGCATCCTTGGACTATATTTTGAGTCACTATCAATATTGAAAATCTGTAGTATGTATATATAATATATAATATGTATATATAATAATAATGTGAACTGAAAAGGATATAGGCAGTAGGAGTCAAGCGCAAGACGTCGCGCAAATAATATCTATGAAGTATGAAACTTCTTTATTCTAAAACGTGTTTACATGTTTCGGCTCACTTTTGAGCCCTCTTCAGAGACAACACAAAGTAATATAAATAAATTGTAAATAAAAATTATCCTGTCATAGTGAGCGACATCTACCTCAAGAATTTAAATGCCAAAATTAAACCTAAAAAAAGTGAAAGAAAAAGAAAAAAGAAAAATGAATGAAAAGGAAATGATGGGAATATCGGAACAGAGAATATGAAAAACTTTTATCAAAAAAAAACTTTAAGATTATAATTAATTATTCCAAAAATAAGGATGCTCAACAAATCACGAACTATATCGCAAACATTATTATGAATTATTCAAAAACCGGTTCTTGATATTTTGGCCAATCAGTATCAGACACAGTGTGTTACTTCCAGTTTTAGCTAGTAGTATTAGTCAAGATTACAAATGGAAAAATTTAAAACGTTAATCAATTCCATGAAAATGGAAGTTAGAAAGTAATCAAAAATCACGTCAGAAAGACTTATTGTTGCGTACGAACAACATTGATTGATTAGACAACAACTCTAGCCTTTATAGCTTGTGTATGATCGGGAGGTAGGCCTTGGGAAGCTTCTCCATCATCTGCAAGTTGAGTCCATGCGTTCATCTCCTGATGAATATCATCTCCGAAATCAATCTTTTCTTATAATGAGACTCCTCGTCCAGTATTGTAACGTTGTTCCCAATAGAAATCATGGCTTTCTTGTAACCGATGCTCCGTTATGACATTACGAGTAGAAGTGTTCTATTGGATGTGATTCTTACACTCGGTGATTCTTGACCTCAGCTGTCTATACATCTGTCCCACATAACTTGCAACTCTTACAAAGATCTTATAAATAATATTCAACTTTTTGTTACGCAATAAAGAGTCCTTATGCACCCTAATAAATTCTCGTAATTTATTACTACTATAAAACGATATCCTCATATACTTGCATTCAATCTGTTTAATTTCTCAGTAATTCCATGAACGAAAGGAACAGTGAACGATGAAGGCTGCACTGCTTGAAGGCTGCTGCATTTATTTATGTTAGTTTGTGTCTCTGAGGAGGGCTCAAAAGTGAGCCGAAACATGTAAGCGCGTTTTAGTGAAGAAGTTTCACACTTCATAAATATATTATTTGCGCGACATCTTCTGCCCACATCCTTTCCAGTTCTTTGATTTATAAGGAGTCTTCGTTAGTTTGGATAATGTGAATTATAAACTTTCAATATTGACAATAAATATTAGAATGTACTCTTAATAATGACATTAACGTTTAAAAACCAATGTTTAATAAAACTTTTTAATAAAATTTGTCTTTGTAAAGAAAATCTTTAAAGAATAAAAATATCAATATAAAGTAGAATTATAGAAGTTATTAGATAAGTAATATAAAGAAAAGTTAACAGTAATTATTAAATTATAACTATGTTTATACAGCTTGATTTATGCCGAAGTTATTAATTTATAACATCGATATTATCAAACTGGTCAATCATCAAGCTATTATTTTTCTGAAGAATGGAATGACTATATTGGCTAGTTTCCTAACATCGATGTAGTAACTTTGATGTAAATTGAGTTGTGTAAAATGTAGCCAATATAATTTTTAAATCTATATATCTTACTTTAATAACATTATAAAAAAATAAAAAATCGTTCTGAGTGCTTTCCAGCAAGCAACACGGTTAGCACAATGATTATTTTATCTTTATTTACCAGTGGTAAACAAGGATGTAATGATTCACTGTAGGTCTGTTTTTTGTGGTTGAACTTTTAGAGTTTAAAGTGAGATAGATATACGTTTGATATGTATCGAAAGCGAGAGAGTTCTAGAGCAGTCGGGTGCAAGAACAGAAAATAGACCATGTGTTACACTGTATCGTCTGTGTCACTTGTTGCAAAGCATATGTTATTATTTTCTAATTGTAAGTATCAGTGATGGTAACGAGATACATAAAATAACTAGTAATAAATAGTACCTAACCCTCTAATTTTGTACATACTAAAATAATAAACGGTGACGACAAACATTTTGAAACTTACCTATATGGATTCGAATCCACCACTTCATCTGACATATGTTCGATCTTTCCCCTTGTTACTGTCACATTTTTATCTTTCTTTTCTTGCAGCTCGTTTTCGAGCTCTATGACTCTTTGTCGTAAGCTTTCTATTTCGTTCATATTTCAATTAAAAAAAAAGAAATAATTAAAATTTAACTTACTTAAAATAAATTTTGCAAAAGAAAGATTGTTATTATAATAATAACAGCTGCCAATTCTTCTCAAGGTGTGACTCGGCCACTATGCAGGTTGCTGAGTGCAAAGCATGATATATATAGTATATACAGTAATGCAACTCTGTCGACTTTTGTTAATGTTGGCCAAAATGTGCGCATGCATGAAATAAGTAAGTTGCTCACGTTGCCAGCGTTTTCATAGTTATCACCTAAACTTCTTTCTCTTTTCATTCTTTTTTCACTCTTAAAATTCACTGTTAAAATTCCTCGCAAACTCACTAGATTTATTCACATCGCAATCTAATTCTAAGTTAAAGTGAGTAAGTGCTATTATAGAAACATATTGGAGCATATTAGAGCATGCGACACGAATAAACTTTTATTTACTTTTCACTTTTTCACAAAAATTAGATCAATCTCTTGAGGTTTCTCACACATTTCATCAAATGGACAATACACGTAATACTTCCTTCTAAATTTCTATTCAGAACCATGTATGCTTGAAAGACATGAAATGTTTAAGTGGAACATTGAAATAGGGAGAGAGAGAAAGAGAGAGAGAGAGAGAGAGAGAGAATGAAAGCAATAAAAAAGAAAATGAGACGAAGAACTTACTTATTTCACGCATGCGCACTCCATTTTGATCAACATAAAATTAGGAGTAGCGCTACTATACATTGGCTGCTTTCCTTTTAGGAGACACATTTGACACAAATCGACACATGTATATGTCGCTTTCCATTTACAATTTTGTTTAACTCAATCACACTTCGCCTCTGCTCGAGAGGAGAATCAGAGTGTATTTCGAGTCTGTCAAGTGTGATTTTAATGAATTAAGTGATATTAAAATACAACCGCAAACCAATTTCCATCATTTTATTCTGTTTTCAATATATAGAATTACTTGTGTCGACGAATGTTAATAAAAAATTACAATGACAAGTATTATATATTTTTATATTAATTTATATTTATATTATAAGAACAAATAAGAAAATAATTTCATATTAAGATTTTTTATTATTTTCAATAATAAAAAAAAATTTTAATCTTTTAAGGTTAGTATTAAAAGTTATACACATGATACACACTACACATATCGCGTTCCATTTAAGTATGGCAAAAAATCTTGGCATCAAGCGTGATATTTGTCGCGCGCGATTAACATCGACACACGATATCCAATGAGTGTATATTTACCGTATTCTCATTCTGAAGATATACTGTCACTAGATATTGCGCGCGATTAACATCGCACTAATGTGCTGGAGCTACAACCGCAAAATACTAATGGCGCTGCAGCGTTAGTTGCGGCGCTCGAGTCAGTTCTTTTTTCCGGTTTTCTCTCTCTCTCTCTCTCTCTCTCTCTCTCTCTCTCTCTCTGTCTCTGGTGTCATGGCGTTCTGCGTGCGGATCTTTTATAAGCTTCAGCGATAAATTTTAAGTTAGTGCTTGATAAAATTAATCATCCCTTTATGTTCATTACGAAATCAGTTACTGCTCATGTCATTAGGTAATTGCTCGCGTCGTTAGATAAATGCTTATATTGTAGATTTTCTAGTTTCTCGTATTCTAACCTAGTAATGCGATACCGATATCCGAGCCGTCACGTAATCACATCTCTACTCTTTTAATCTGTACGTTTTAAATATTAAATTTAAATATATATTAAATCGCTTTATTTGAATCAAATTCAACAGTGAGTAAAATTTCTTTGCAAACTTAACGATTTCCCGCCAATTGTCCTTTGCCATTAATTAGTCATTGCCGGCGCCCAGATACGCTTGGCGCCACATTGGGCACAGCCATGCGAATTCCAACCCGCTTGCAACAGTTTCCTTTAAATGCCGTCATTTGCAAATACTTTCAATGTGGTAGTGAATCTGTGAATTGGTGTGAGCAATTGTTTCATGGTGTAGAATGCGCAAACGGGAAATCGAACTATTAACTGTCAAATTGTGCTGTTCCGGCATCCTTCCGCTCTTATGTTTTAACTCTTACTAGAGGAATTCTAGGGAATCGATTGTATCTTGAAACGAGGTGAAAATTACAAAAGTGAGCGAATTTACTAGAATATTGATAATTTCATTGGTCAACACCTAGTAAATTGCCCACTTTTGTAATTTTCACTTTATTTGAAAATACAGAACCTTTAGTGTCGTGGAACGAAAGTAATCGAACTAATTTAGGCAATTACTTTTTACCATGCTTTTTGATAGCCTCGCCCATGTAATACTTTCTCTTTTTCTTATTATTATTCTTCAATATCCTTATATATTTAGAGATCCTGATAATTTTATCCCAGCAAATCCTTCAGTTACACCTACCCACCATTCAACCTGAATGATGATTCTTATTTGCCTATGTTATCCTTCGATCTATTCCTAATAAACTCGGAGGAGTCATCGATCTCCTATTCTCTATACTCTATGGCCGCGGCCTAAATGTACAGTGTAAACGTAGTCATATACCAATATTCATAGTCAGATCTTATATTCAAGACCCTCTTAAGTATGTCTTAAGAACTCACGAACCAATCAGAAGGCTGCATTAACTTAATCTTAAAACATTACTTAAGATGGTCTTGAAATAAGACTTGACTATGAATATCGGCCATAGTTCCCAACATACCAATCTAGGTCTCACTTCTAGGTCAAAATTGGTCTTTCTTAACATCTTCGTTTAACATAGTAAAAAATATTTAACACCTGTGTCATCTCCATCGCAATATATAAATAATTTGTACTTTTTAATATATATATATATATATATTATTAATTTAAAATAATTTTCACAAACTCATTACAACAAGGCAGAAACGAATATATTTTATTACTTGCTACTTACATGAAAGTATCAAATATTGAATCAGCTCTGTAACTCTTTATAAATATATAGAAAAATTTAACGTCAAATTTAAAAAATAGTAAAAAGTGCCTTATTAGTCCATTAAAAAATAATGCAAAAATAAGTTGGTATCAAAGACTTAGTAAATGTAAGAGGTAGGAATCTTTTCCACAGCAATTTTTTATGTCTGGATGACATTCGCTACATAATAAAATGTTATAACGATAATACGTAATTTTTGCCTTTGTAAATTATATTCAAAGTGATAAATAATATTAATTGGAGGCAACATCGGGTTACGATTTGTTCAAAGTATAAGTAACAGACTTATTGTACATCTCTGCAAACATTAACTCAAAGCTCTTTTAAAAGAGCCGATTTAGCGTTTTTAAGTTTATCCAATCTCCTTTGTAGATGAGAATTTGCTGTCTCCAATTCCTCTACACGACTTTGTGTTTCTCTTACCTAAGTATAAAAATATTAAACGAACATAAATATCTGTAATTTTCTAAATTGTTTTGATACATATTTATGTATATCAGATTATTTTTTTGTAATAAAAATCAATATTCATACTTCTCTCTGCAACTTTCTTTTTTCTACTTTCAACTCATCTTCTGCTTTTTCAGATGCTTCTGCAGCTGATTTGTAACGAATTACTTGACTTTCTAGTCTAGCTACTGTTGCTTGCAATGTAGACATATCTTGTTCCGCTTTTTGTAATTTAAATTTATAATCGGCCAATAATTTATTTGCTTCACGTTGAATATCTTCGTTATCTGATAAACCTACAACAAATACATCAATTAATACGAATAAACAATATTACATAAAGTATATATCAATAACTATCCCTATGAAAATTTTCCTTACGATTCTTTATATAATTTTTTAAAATTTTTACGTAAATTTCAAATTTTTGAGAATTTTTAATCGTTCTTTTTAGAAAATTTCTCAAGTTTTTTATAAGAATTGGAATATTTTTTCAAAATATTTTTCAACATGAAAGTTTACATTTATAGAAATGGTCTAAATTTTTCATTCTATAATTTCTAAAGAAAACTTACAAAATCTGGAAAAAAAATTCAAGGTATTTAAAAAAAAAATTTCATGAATTTTATGTGACAAATTCATAAAAATATAAAATAATTTTAAGAAAATTTTTTCATCAAGATATATATAATTTAGGTGCTTGTATAAATAAAAATATGTAAATATTAACCTAATATCGAACCAGATGATTTTTCGGGTCTCATGCGATTTCTAGTTTCTTCTAATTCCAATCTTAAATGGCGAATCTCATCTTGCAATTCCTTTTTTTCAGAAGCAAATTTCCTCAGTCGAATATCTAAAAAGTATATACACCATAAAATTTTGTTTCATTATAAAAATGCTTGATTTCTTGATTAATTATATACCTAGTGAACCTTTACCAGCTGTTTCTAATAATTCTGCAGCTTCTGTACTGACTAATATCTTCTTTTTATGACATAATTCATTTTCAATATTTTCGTTATCCTCATCTTCATTTTCCTTATTATCAACAATAACTAAACCGTTTTCCTAAATTATAATATATTTTAGGGTCATATAGTAAAAACTTATATACAGTGACCGCTAAAAGTTTTGGATTACCTAAATAATTTTTAAATGGTTCGCGATGTATGATTGAAATTTACAGAGCTACAGTGAGATCATAAAATCTACCATTGAATCTTGAAAATACTCCACTTTAATATCTCCGGAAGGACGGAGGTAGAGGGCGGCCGAAAAATTTTAAATAACATGTAGAGGATCAAGTGAGAGAGCGTTTATATTGGCCGTAATCGTACGCTGTATGCCGTAATCTGTAAAATTGACCAATCATTTTTGAATATTCCCTTCTTACAGACGAATGGGAGAGGAATATTATGACTGATTAATCAATTCTTATAGATTACGATATACGGTTCGGTCAATATAAACTTCCTAAGAGTTAGTTTGATAAAACTTTCCGAGATGAAAACAACATGGGATGATCAAGATCTTTACAATTTTTTTCTGAGTTATGATCAGTTATGATCATTTAAACATTGTATTGAAATGTATGAAGCTTAAAGATTACAGTATCGCCGGCATTAGTATTAGATCTGTTCGCGTTGCATGAAATCCCCAAATATTTGTGCACTTAAAATAAAATGGATATATGTCTGGTTTGAAAAGAAAGACAATGAAGATGTCGAGTGCCCAAAGTGCAAACAACATAAATAGATTTATTAGTATTAGGGCCATTTTCACCAAGCTCTGATTAATTTAATGGGCCAACTGAAGCTGATGTCGGAGAAAAAATGTGAACTGAAGAATTAAACATATCGATGTGAACTTGATCAACTTTATCAAAAATCTCCTAGAAGAGGTACAAATGGGTATAAATAATTCTCTTTCAAATGCCATTGATCCCATTTCGATATCTTGAAAATTGGCTAAGTTCGCTATATAGGGGTCGCGCAAAAACTGAAACGCCTTGCAGAAAAAGTTGGAAATATTGACTGTCATGTGGTCACAGGTCACACATAGGCCGTGGTCTGATTCATATTGATAACGCTCATGAGCATTTTGTTTTCATTTAATATTTGACAAACAACAAGGATGAAATGATTTTTATGCGTTATGAGCATGAATCGGATCGTGGCCGTTCAATAATCCTCCATAAGTTTGGGAACATCTTACATTTTACAGGTTTGTAAATGATCATTTAATTGAAAAAAGACGAAATAAAAGTACATACATACGTATTTTTATTTCATCTTTTTTCAATTAAAAATTTAATAACATGGACTATTAAAATATGAAATTTTAATTAAAATACGATTTATATACGAAATCTGATTCTTCGGGATCATTTTACAATTTTTACGGAGTCTGAAATCAACTTGCGATTCAAATAGTTTATCATTTTTATAGAAACCGCTAAATAACAATTAAATGACCTGTGTATATACAACGAATACAAGTTGCAAAACAAATGACAATATACATATAAAGAATAGACTAAAGTGCGAAATTCAATCTTGAGCGCTTCGATGTTATGAAATGATTATCCAACATATTTTCGGCATGTACAAGCTTATAGGTGTTCTAGATAAATGTTTATTGTCATTTAGACGTCTTACGAAGTATTTAAATCAAAAACATATATAGATCGCTGTCATGTAATGGCTTTCTTGTAAAATGTAGGATATTTTCAAACTTATGGAGGATACTGTATGTAAATACCAGTATTTCGCGCGCAACGATATACGAACTGTTGGAAAACTCTAGTTTTTCTCCGATAGGAGTATTCGAATTTGTTCTGCCATACAGCGCTTTTCCGACACTGTATTTTCAAGCCCATTTTTTTCGGGACCGATCGCTTGAGTTTGATGCCCTTCTCAATACTTAATGGATGAAACGTTGCACATAATGGCAATAGCATACGGAAACAACCAATCAAATTTGGGTCCAAATGCACTTTCCTGCGTAATAGCATACTAGAACAGCCAATCAAATTCATACTCCTACTGCGCATTCACGAAAACATTACATCTTGTATTTTTACACCATGATTAGTATGAGCACGCACGCACGAGGTGTAAAGGCCATGGTACATAAAAAAACTTAAGCAGTAAAACGTAAGCAGTAAGGAAATCAATGTTGGGTTAGTTACTGTTTATATATGGCTTTACGAACTCTACCGTAAATTCGTTTACTGTTTACCAGGCAATAGAAAGTTACTTTTTAAAAGTTACAGTTACTAGTTATCGAGTAGAAAAAGTAACAACCTAGCAACCCCGAGTATGGCTACAATATAACCTGGAAATAATACGTAATATAACAGAATTAAAGTGATATATTTTGTTATATAGTTATGAAATAATTGTTGACTATAACAGTAAAGTAACGGCTCATATAATCTCATACATAATGTAACACATTTGTATAACAGATGTTATGTTGATGATGAAGGTAGACTGTTATATTATATATTATGTATTATAAGATCTATATATTATTGTTATATTTACATTATATAATAGCTGTTCTCAGCATTTATTTATAATTAGGGAATAACAGATTTAGTATCAGAAAACATGCATTTTATACAAGTACACAGTTTCTGATAGATTAAAATTTCTTTTTCCTTGTTTCTATTGCCTATATTTTTCAGATAAGCAGCGACCAGTACTTAAGACAAAGTAAGTCTTAAATGCAAGAATCGACTATGAATACCAGCCTGTTTCGCGTCGTGAAATTGATACTGAATCTTTTCTTGTTTGACACTACTGATACTTTATAATGTTCTTAAATGTTCTCTTTCTATAAGAAAGAGAAACATAAAACGTGAAATAGTTTTAAAATAAGAACGGACTATAAAGCCCGCCCCATGTTTCGCGTTTCACAGTTGGTAGCTCTTGCTCCCTATTGACAACACGGAGCAAAAGTAGGCGTGGTTTGACCGAACTGCACGCACCATGGTAATAGCTTATTGCAGAAAGGATTATCATACATAAGAATTATCATACATAAAACATAAGCTGCATAAGCATAGCTTAAGGCCACCATTAGATCATTCAGTATAAAAATATCATATTGATTTATATAAGATGTTGGTCCAGCAATCTTATGCAATGCTTATATATAGTTTATATGTCATTTTATATATGATTGTTTTAATAAAGTATATATAAATAAGATTACGTAATTATAACACTCATTATATAACAATTACATAACATTGGAATTATTTATATTATAGTCATATAACGTTTCAGCATGTTATGTAACTATTCTATACTTTTTCTGTAACTACGCAACATTTATATAACGTTTATTACATTGTTATATTTATTGTATATAACTGTAATTTGCAGTGAGTGAGAAATTACAACTAACATGTTCATTAAATGTAATCAACACGTTATATTATCTGTTACATTCCGTTTTGTTACAGCACACAATATAACAGTTATATAATTGTGTTTGCTGGGAAGTTACTAGTTACCGATTTAAAAGTAACTCATTACATTTACCGTTATTTGAGAAAGTAACTTTTCATTATGCGTGGTCTACAATGGCAGTATCAGTGAGGCTGTAAGAAATTGACCAATCACAGTCGATTATTCTTCTCACATTCAACTATGATTGGTCAATTTGTACCCTTATAGTCTCATCTACTACTGCCACTATCATTGTAGACCACGCATTATTTCGTTACTTTTTTAAAACCGACGATCGTCATTACAATGGACCGATTTAGGGGGGCTTTCTAGTCTCAAGTACTATGAGTGGCTGTCCAACCATATCATGTCCAATCGTGTGCAAAATAAGATAAGTAACTGTAAAATTTGTTACCATTACCAAAAAAAATGTAACTTCGTTATTGTTATCAAAGAAAAAAGTAACACAGTTATCAGTAAAGTTACCAAAAAAGTAATTTGTAACTATACCTTATTACAAATAACGAATTATTTCCATTCCTAGCCAATAACAATGTTTAAATGATCGTAACTCTGCGAAAAGAAATCGTAAAGACCTCGATCATCCAGCATTGTTCTTGTCTTAGAAAGTTTTTTTAAACGACCCCATTTAAGATTTTCCGATTCTCCTTTTCCCCCATTCCACCTCAGAAGAGACTATGGAGACTTTTAGTTGAAAACGAATTTCTTTATGTTGAAATTATGGCTAAAATACTGGATGAATCACATTTTAATTGCGATATTTGTAATCAGAGAAGGCTTCTGAAGACTCGTACAAAGCGATTTTTTTAGAAAAAAGGAAAAATAAAAATTTCTATCACTCGATATGTACTATAGTGTAGTTAAGGTGTATATAATAATATAATTTGATTATTAAAAAAATTTTCAAGAATCAATTTTCAAAATCCGGTTCTGTACGCGCAGTTTCATAAAAAAAGAAATCAAAAAGGTGTTATGACATAATATTACTTCTTGGAGATAAAATATCAGCATAAAAATATATATCTATACCATAAATGAAAAGCATACGATTTTATTCATTAAAATGTTTTTAAGAATGAAATTGCAAAATTTGATTATTTAAGAGGATCCTAAAGTGAAGTCCGAAAAAAAAACTCTGATGAGATTGTTGTTTCATCGATAATATGCAACATATCGACATACCTTATACTATATCAATATCGCACTCATACGTACAAATTTTATAATTAATTAATCTTTCGTATTAAGTATCTAACTTAATTCTAAATACTCATGTTATTGATTATTCAAAATCTTTGTTCAAAATTGATTGTTGTAAAATCTCTGATCCAAACCAAGATTATTTTGTATTTACGAAGTAAAACTCATATATAAACATTATTATGAGTCGACGTTAAAAATCGGTAACAAAACTAATTTTCCAACTTTTTTTCGTTTTTGGCATAAAATCAACCGATTTGAACTACATTATCATTTATATTTTAATTATGGAGAAGATTTTGTAAAGGCAGTTAAAAATACTTATTTGGAAAAATTGATAAAACAGATTCACTTTAGGATTCCCTTAAGGAAATGCTGAAGCCGCCTGTATTACCGATAAAACTAGCATTTTTGATGTTTTTGTTCCTGTCGAATTTCTTCGTAATGATTTCACAAAATAAAAACTCCTTTTCTACGATTAAAATGTACATGCTAATGTACTTGTCGCTGGTGTATTTTGTGTTCAAAATTGGAAAAAATAAAAAATTAGATTTCTTTATCCATCTTATCTTCAGCATTGGTCGCCATATTGAGATAAAAATGGATTAAAAAATCTGTAATTTTTTTTTTCTAGCTTTGAACATCAGCGACAAGTACTTTAGCATGTACATTTTAATCGTGGAAAAGAAATTTTTATTCTGTGAAACCACTACAAAGAAATTCGATAAGAACAAAAACACTGGTTTTATTGATAATATAGACTCCAGCATTCATTGAATAAACTTCATAATTCATAAAATATAAGCCAAAGCAAGTTTCATGGCAAAATATTTCTTCTACGAGACAATATTATATGGTAGAGTCTGATAGAGTGCAGATATGTAACTGCACGACAAATGAAGTGTAAATGAATTGGCTTGTCATTCCTGTCGACTCGTAAGGTGGAGTGCTTTCGAGATTAAATGATAGATTTTATGATCCTATTGTATTTCTGTGAATTTCAATTCTATATCTTGAAACATTCAGAAATTATTTAGGGCTCGGGACTTTTGATACAGTATATTACAAGATATTCTTTTATAAACAATATTATTGTGTTATTTTGAACAATACTCAATAATATACGTACTTGTATAAGTGTATCTCTTTCTAGTAATTGCGCTCTGCAAATATCTAAATCTTCTTTCAATCGCTGACTGACCCGTTTTAATTGTTCAACATCTCGATTTTTTTCTCTTAATTCTCTACGTAATTGTGTAGTGGTTTCCTCTAATTCTTCCAATTTATCTTTTAACAAATCAACTTGGTAGGCATAAGATGATTTTTCATTGTCTAATTGAGCATTAGCTATCATAGCCTTTCTAAATTTTTCTTCAAATTCTTTTAATTCCAGCTAATAGAAATATTTAAAAAAGACAGTGTATTAATTATCATTGAAAATTAAATAATAAAACAAAAAAGGTTTGTATAAATATACCCTAATATCTCTGCTTAATCCTGCATCTTCCAATGAATCTTCTGAAGATCTACGACTCGATTGGAAATTATTGGAATTTGTAAGAAGTCGCGATGTACGTACTGGATCTGGAGTTACTCTCATGGTTCTATTTATATCAACTACAATCACGTTATATATGTATATGCACAATGATTCAGATATGACAAACTTTGAGAGATGATAGATCTTATCAAGTGTAATAATTTTATCAAATAACAGATTCATTAATGTTGTATTATGATTAAGTGATATTTTTTAATGCTCGCAAAAGATACACGTTAATGTTATTTATATTTTTGTATTTATTTTTTTGCTATATATAAGTAGCTGTTTGAAGCAATGGTCTTCAATCTAAATTACACACATTTTACTTGCAAAGCATTAATTGTCGAACTCTTTTGGAAATGTATTTGATGAGATCTTCCTTCTTCCTTGTTTTTTGAAGTTTATCACAAATATTACTATATTGTGTATACACGGAAAAAGTGGATCTAAATATAGCACTTCATTAATTTCAATACATCACCAAATTCTCTGTAAAGTGACACGTGTGTTTTGCACATTTATAAACAAAAATGTAAGTAAAAAACATTTATTTGCTTAAATAAATCTATATTCATTACAAACTAGCTTTTTTATTTATTACTTTCTGAATAATTGATGATTTGGGTGGTGCAATTAATGAGCAATAGTGTGGACGAATTTCAAAATAGCATTGAGCATATATCTGATATCACTGTTAATTTTGTATGCGTATTTCGTTTATTTCCAGGGAGCACACTGTTCGACTATTAGCTCTGTTTCTTCAAAAACTACAGTTTAAAAAAATTTTTATATAAATAATGTATAAATATAATATATGCGATCGTTGAAAGTATTTGTAATAGCAGATGGAATCATTTCTATGCAAAACACACGTATCACATTCATCCTTTACAGGGAGATCAACGAATCTGCTTTTGAAATTAATGAGTAGTGTAAATTGTAAATTATTGCAAAAATATCAAAATATAAGTACAAAATTCAAAATGATGATTTTTTTAAACTACCTGCACATATGTCGTAAACCCTATCAGCATTCTCTTCTGCCTCTTTTTGTTGTCTTTCTAATTCACGCATTCGTATTTCCCTGGCTTCTGCTCTTGCCTGTCTCCTAGCAGCCAGTCTTGCTTCTGCCTGAAAATATATATACAGAAAAAAAATCTATCATAAGAAATATATTTACAGAAATATATTTATTGGTCCATTTTCAATAACCATACTATAAAGTTTTGTATAGAATATCTATTAGAATAATTAAGTAAAAATATATAAATATATGGACTTGTTTATTATGAATTTCTGACATGACATTTAGTTTTTATTTTATAGAAAGATAAATTATTTATGTATGATTGCTATGTAAATCAAGCTTAATATTTAGAGTAAATAAATAGTACAGTCATCGAGATGCTAAAGATGGTCGGCATTTATGGAAATTCCTGTGCCTGTTAAAATTTAAATGATTAAGAATAAGAAACTAGTAATTCGATATTAATGTTATGATTTATTAATTTCGTAGACATATGTTTAAAACTTAATAATATTCGATTTTTATTTTTGAAAACTATGATGATATCATTCGAGTTTGATTATCAACAGAGATGATAACTGCAGAGAAAAAATTGTAATTTTTCGGCAATATATGATATTATAGCATTAAAAGTATGCATATTTATTTATACAACATTTATACATATAATAAAAAATTAAACGATTTTAAAAATATATTATCAAAATATTTATGTTATTAATATATTAATAATTATAAATTTTTATTAATTGTCGGTAACATTATCATTCTTCAATTATTCTCGGGCCGCCCGGACTCCATTGATAGTTATGAAAATTTGCTCAAGGTCTTTAATAGTTATTATATATTATTATAGTATCTCGTTGACAGTTAAATGCAACAGATAATTTAAGATATAAAAATTTCTATATACAGGATGAGTCTAATAAAAAGTTCATGACATTTTTCTCGAAAACGGTTAGAGATAAGAAGATACCTATTATCAAAATTGTAGAATGAGTAGAGGAAAACATACTTTGATGACTTTGAGTAACCTTAAATGTCCTTGGTTTTCATACTATCAATAAAAACATTTTTTTTAATGAAAAAGGTTTTTTTGCTTGTTTTGTCGATAGTGCTCAATGAGCAGAATAATTTTTAATTAGAATATTTTTGAAAATTCAAATGTTATTGGGATATAAGCCGAATATAGAATATAGAATATCAGACTGTTCACGATAGAAATGTTAGCCAATATTCAATGTCACGCATATTCAGGAAAAATAACTCCATTTATATCGGCATTCCAAGAATTCTCACAGAATAATTTTAATACAAGGATCCAGTTCTGTACATGGGCTCAAAATAAATTACAAATTAAGATCCTAACTTTTTTCGATTTGTGTTGTGATGAAGCAACATTTAATGATGGAACCATTAACAGGCACAATTTGTATTATTGGAGCGTCCCCACACTGAGTGAGAACTGTGGATTAACCAGTGAAGTATTAATATTTGAGCAGAAATTATTGGAGTTCTGTTAATTGAATCATTTTTTTTTTATGAATTTCTAACAACGGAGAGATTTGTTCATTTTCTTAGAAATGATTTTTCAAATTTAGTGGAACATATTCTGCTGAGAGATAGGACTCGAATGTGGCTTCAGATAGATGGTGCACTCTATAATACTTTGGTATAAATGCGAAGCGAGAGCTTAACAGAATATTCCTAAACAAATGGTAGAAGTAGTCCTGCGTTATTTCCTGCGAGATCATCCAACTTAACATGTTTAGACTATTATCTTTGGGAAAGAGTGAAGGAGCTTACTTTCAATGTCCCACTTCAGAAAAACATGAAAAAAAAAAAACATAAAAAATATTTACAAAATAACGAGTTAGAAGAAGTTTAAGCAAACTTTTCATAAAGATTACAGGCATGTCTGGATCAACATGGCGAACATTTTGAACGTTTATTGCAATAATAAAAATTTTGTTTCAAATTTTCAGTTTGATTTATTTTGGTTCATATTCCGATAGTAGTTGAATTTTTTAAGATATTCTGATGCAAAATTATTCAGTTCATTGAGTACCATTGATAGAACCAAAAATATTATCTTCTTCCTATTAAAAAAAATTTTTTTATTGATAGTATGAAAACCAAAAACATTTACATTTAGTTACTCAAGACCATCAAAGTATATTCCATTACTTATCCTACAATTTTGATAATAAGTATCTTCCTCCTATCTCGACAAAAACGTAATAAACTTTTTATGAGACTGTATATTTGTTGCATAATTTTATATTTTTTAGGGTTCTAAATGATACATTTCATAGTAATATGAATATGACTTTAAATACCGTTGTCAGGGTTACGTAAAGATCATCTTGAAATTTTTTAATGGAAATTATCATTTTTTATTACATATTTTTGTAGCTGGCGTCAAGAGCTTTTTAAAATGCTTTTTGAAATTATTTTTCATTAAAATCCAAGTTATAAAACTTGAAAATTACAATACCATCGACATTAGCATTCCACAAGGTGTCCGACTAATAACTAAAATAAATATAATTATAAATGTAATTTATAGTCATGATCTCGACAATATAAGTCAAGGTCAAGGCCACTGGATGTTTCTCCTAGGCTTGGTTTTTCATTAATTGGTTAATTTATGGTTAAGCTTAACCTGATATTTTATCCAAAAATTTAATGAAAAACCTTATTTACACTAACTATATTTACACTAAAAATTCATTTTTACATAAATAAATAAAAATAAGAGAAACAATCTTTAATGATCTCGGCATATGTTGTCAAGACTACGAACAATATTCAAATGGTTCTAGTTGTCAATTTGAATATTCAGAAAATGCTGATGGCAGCAATACTGTAACTTTTATAAGTCTCTATAATTTGAAAAGTTCTTAATGAAATATAATTTCATAATAATGTTTTAAAAAGCTCTTAAGTTCGAAAAAATCCATTTTCTTTAGATTTTTCTGAAACTTACAGAATAAGCTTGTTTTAGTGTCATGTCTGAACATATGTGCTTTAAAACTCAATACCTGAAGCGGGATTAAAAATCGAAATATTCCACTTCAAAGTTGAAGCGTTAAAAAAAATATATGTATACACACACACACACACACACACACACACACACACACACACACACACACACACACACACACACACACACACACACACACACACA
>NW_017259204.1:109327-109918 GCF_001594045.1 Atta colombica
ACACACACACACACAGAATTTCTATCTAAAGCTTATTCGAAAGTAGTCTTTTTATTCACTGTAAAAAAGTTTTTTTAACAATTTTTTGAAACAATGAGATATAAAACGATATACAAGGAATAATATGAAATTTGTCTGAATATGGCTTCCAGTATTAATTTTTAAGAAATCATTAAGTAACACAGTAAGTAAAGTTGCTATTTTTTTGACCGGCGGCAGTAGCGAAGACGAGAGGCATTTTATATTGTACAAAAAACTTATATAAATACATTAACACTTATGGAATAATACTATTATACATAATATGAAATAATACACTTATACTATAATATATAAAAGTGAAATAAATTTTTATAAAAATTTTCATGATAAAAAATTTTCACTAATGTGCTCATTAGGTTGAGCACAACTGCAGTCGGAGAATGTCCTTAATGTCAGCTACAAGAATATATAATAAAAAAAATGATAGATCCTGTTAAAAAATTTCAAGATGATCTTTACGTGATCTTGACAAACACTATTCAAGATCATACTCATAGTACCATGCGCCATTTAGAACTTTTGTCTAAAATATTTTTCAAGAAATTAGTT
>NW_017259204.1:110018-114606 GCF_001594045.1 Atta colombica
TATATATATACAAGCATTATCTTAAATTAATTAAAATATATACATATATATGCTGCTGAATTTAGCATAACTTATATTCTTAAAGTAAGAAATGTATATTACAGTAAGAATATAAGTATAAGCTTGTAAGAATATAAATTATACCTTTATTATATATGTAATAAAAAGATAGAGTAATTGCATTATTTTTAATAATTAAATGATATTTGTACAAATTATATTACCTAATTTTCTAATATCTTGTTCATGATCAATTTTTTTCAATACTTTACTATTTTATCATAAAGATCATACCTCCTTAGCTATTTGATCAAGTGCTTGGTCTTCTGCAGAATGCCGTGTAGCAGTTCGCCTTCGTCCAGCTATAGCTGATTCCATTTTGAATTTCTTTTCTTACAAATTTTGTTTCAATTGTAACGATTTTAACTAAGAAAATCCACATCCAACACACTGACAGGTAAATGATTTGCTAAGAACAAATTTATTTTATACAGATAAATAAGCTAAAAATAAAATTATTAATAGAAAAATTGTGATGAAATTGTGCTAAATTTAATCATGATGTCTTTGACTTGTAATTTTGATTCTATTCATTTGTTTACAATCATTTATTAATTACATTTGATAGCCAATTTTATTCAACAACAGCCACATCTCAATTGAGTGAATTTTGACAGATCAACTTAATTTTAAGAAATAATTAAAATATAATTCAATTTCTATGATGATAAAAACTTATTCAAGTTTAGACATATCAAAATTTTTTTAAATATTTATATATTGGAACAATAAAAGTTTCTCAAAGACTTCTATTGCTGATGGACGAATTTTAATTCCATGTGGAGAGTTAATATGCATATCTTTACATTTTCTTCATATCTTGGCAAATTTTTATTAGACATTCTCTCTCTCTCTCTCTTTCCCTTCCCTCCCCCTCCCCCATAATGAAACATATTAACTATTGATAATTTAATTTGTTTTAGTTGATAATTTTTGTAATTGATTTCCTCCAGTATTTTCTTCAAACTGCATTTTATACCATATAATTATACCTTACAGTCAATAGTTGCTTTCCACCTGCACACAAGTGAAACAGTCTGAAGTGAACTGAATATTTCATACTCAGATTAATGACGTCATTATTTGCTTAGTTTGGTAAATAGTTATCACATGACACAGATTTAAACCTGACTTTTAAAGTGAAGACACAAGACACATTAAAGCACACAATCTTGTACAGATTATAGGCAAAAACTCAATTAAATCACTTGTCAGAATATAAAAGGAATGCGCATTCATCTAAGTTGATGTCACAAGCGAGAATTATCTGAGAATCGGTGTAAATGGAAAGCAACTAATATATAGTATTTGAAGGACAGAAACTCAATAACAATAATAGCTATGTTCCAAAATTTACCGCCAGTACTGAAAATCTATAAAACGTGTGATATAAACTATAGATTTTCAATATTGGCAGTAAATTTTTTTTTTGGAACACAACCACTATATGATCCCCCTTCTCTCTCTCTCCTTCTCTCTCTCACTCTCTCTCTCTCTCTCTCTCTCTCTCTCTCTATTGTAGATAGAACTTTTTTAACTTGACTACATTTACATTACAATGTATGTATAATGCAACATAGCTATTATGAAACTCATTGAAACTACATAAAAGAATGAGGTAAGCAGCATATAAAAATCTTTTATGATATCATGTACTGCAAATATCATAAACACACACACACACACACACACACACACACACACACTCGCGCGCGCGCGCATGCACACACACACCACGCGCGCGCGCGCACGCATATACACGGGTTTCATTATGATTCACATTCCACCATTCTGTTGCTCATTCATGCAGGATTTACAGATGAACACTTACGATTAGGACATGTCATTCGGTGAATAGACAAATATTTTTCTTAAACTGAGTCACATGCAAAGTTAGGCACTATAAATAAAATCAGCGAAAATCGAATAATTGATCATTACGATGTCGATACAAAATTATTGGAGGAATCTGTCTTGGATGGTATCGAGTCTACTTTCCCGAGTAAATTTCAGATCCGCAAAGGCACGTCACAGTATCATGAGTCTACTTCAATCTACAATCGACGATTACAAGCATTACAGGCATATTAGAGGATTTCAATTTCTAGATCATGTAGAATCGTTCGAGATTCCGGCGGTTCACTCAGGCGTAAGACTCGGCAAACACAGTGTGCAACATCGCACTCCAGCTTAGCGAAAGATACATTTTTTCGATTATTCTCGTACTCCACTTTGGACTACTCTGCATTACAAGGACAACAATGTATGTACGCGAAACAGTCAAAGGCAACTACGCGAAAATCTGAGAAGTACCAAGAAGCTGAAGAAGTATAGTGCGCCGCGCCGAACCGGCCGAATCCTGAACCAACAATTCGGCTCATGGGAGTCATGCGTTCTACTAGAGAGAAACCTAAGAGAGGCTACATCTGCCTTTTTCCTGTTACCGTCGAAATCGCTCGTACACTAACGCCAATATATCCATTTTCAGTTTGGGAACTACGTGACTACATACATTTTCTAACACTATTGATAAAATCGTATCGTCGAAAGTAGATGTGGTTCGTCTCTGTACTAAATCCTCAGGAGGCTTATTACGATTCTTGAGAAACGGGTATCAATTCTCTAATCATCATGATAAAATTGCGAACAATCTCACAGGAGTTCGTTCGAAAGAAATTTCTTGTGAAATTGATCATGAATTTATTACTCTTGGATTGAAAACTGTTTAGTAAAAAATTCATTATTAAATCATATTTGTAGTCATCGTAAAAAAAGATTTTAGAATTTGAATATTTTCAAATTTCATTGAGATGAATCTTTAAACATTGTTGGTTTTATTATTTTATTATTTATTATTTAATAAATAAATATTTGGCAATAAATTCTTTATGTAGTGATAGAGTAAGGTCATATTAATAACAAAATACGGAATATGTTAAATTGCTTAATTAGAAGTTAGATTTGAGGAACGCAAAACCGTAAAGTGTGAAAATCGTGTGTAATACGAGATATCCAAGGTATTTCTAAGGCTGCGTTCAGATTCCCCACCCGAGTGCACCCAGAAAGTGTTTAGATTCCTTTTGCCTTTATTGAGCGCTTAGGTGGAATGTTAAGATTCCTACTCTATCCACCCGGGAGGATGGAAAAACCATCCGATTCCTTGAGCTGGATGGAATGGGTAGTAGTGACGCATTAAAGACCTGTCCCTGCATGTTTGACATGCATCAAATACGAAAATTTAAATTTCAGATTATACTTATGTGTTATAAACAATATAAATCATAACTTAAAGGAGGCAAAGTATTAAATCATCTGTTTTACAGGTAGGAACTTAGATATTGATAAGATATTTCTTATATTTTATATCTTTTATCATTATTATATATATTTACGTTATTATTTGCTGTAACCGATGCATGTAAGACATTCTCTTATTTTAGCCATTTAATAAATGCGTTTTTGATATAAATATAAAAATATATATACAGAGGGTACCAGAATTAGCGCAGAGGTCGGCACATATTCCTCATGAAAAAGTAAATAGCATCGAAAATATTAATAGCAAAATCTTAAAGCATCAATAGTTTTCAAACGGTGAGCATTTGAAAATAATCAATCACAGGACATGAAATTCGCGCCGTCAAAAGCGGCGCAATTAAGCGGTAGATCGTACGAACGATATATCGCTCAACGCTTTGACATATCGCTCAACGGTGCCGAACGAGTATTACAAAGTGAAATTTCTATATTAACTACTGTATTTTTAAATTGAGTCCGATTCAATTGATGAGAAATAATGTCAATTGCAAATCGATAATCAATAAATAAATAAATTTATAAATAAAATCAATATTAATTAAATGATCCAAATAATGTTAAAAACATCAATTGACAGATATTTGCAAAACTTCTTTTTTGCACAAGAGATATTAGAAAAAGAATTTACATTTGAAATACGCATTTGATATAAATAAATATTTCATATTTAGAAACTGAAATTTCGAATTATAGGAGAGAAAGGGGAAATAATATAGTGAAGAAATCGAAGTTAGCAAGTATAATAATAAGCTGTAAATATCTGTTAATTGATGTTGTTAACGTTATTTGTTTAGATAATAATTCATTTAATTAATATTGGTTTTATTTATAAATTTATTTATTTATCGAATTTGCAATTGACATTCTTCTTATCAATTAAATTGGACTCAATTTAAGAATAGGCAGTAGAATAGTTAATATAGAAATTTCACAAAATTTTGTAATACTTGTTCGGCACCGTTGAGCGATACGTCCGTCAAAGCGCGGCCGACCGCTCTGTGGTTGGTTATTTTCAAATGCTCACCGTTTGAAAACTATTGATTATATTGCCTTAAGATTTTGCTATTAACATTTTCGATTTATTTTTTCATGAGGAATGTGCCGGCCCCTACGTTAACTCTGGTACAGTTCCTATATAACAATATATATAATATTGTATAACAATATAATATAATATTAATAAAATAAAATAAAATAAATAAAATAAACA
>NW_017259204.1:114702-115036 GCF_001594045.1 Atta colombica
TTTTTCAAATAATACAAAATATCCGAAATGAAACGACACACATCCGACCTGTTCGAGTGATCTCACGAATTATATTAGGTGCTCACTTGTCTTAAATCGTGTCACTGAACATTGAAGCATGAATGCAATTGCTCCAACCGCCACCCTATCTGTGATCCAAGTGCTCTCTGTGTTAATTTGGAGCATGCGACGCGAACAAATCTATAGTGAAAATTGTTGATAAAGTATAAATGTTATTGTACAATAATAAAAAGGACAATTGGAATGAACATCGAGTGCTTATTTCTGTGATGCTTGATTTCAATTACCTGAAAACGAGTTTTGGGTATAATAT
>NW_017259204.1:115380-119424 GCF_001594045.1 Atta colombica
ATAATATATAATATATATTTATTTTTCGCGCCTATATTTGTTTGTATTTAAGAAATTTTAAATAAAGTTTTTTAATTGCAATACTAATATACTTTTTACTATCGATTTCTCGGGGCATCTCATATTAGAAGCACAATTTTTTGACTTTACGATTTGCTCACTTTTTTTCCTTAACAGCACAAACGTCGATATGTCGACGTAAATTGACTTTGTACAAACATCCTTCTAATATCGACTTTAGAATGTCTTAGAACTCTAAAATTTACATTCATAAAGTTTCAATGTGGAATCATTCATTCTTGTTGTTTAACTATAGTTAAATATTAACTATAGTTAAAAGATAAATGTTGTTTATGAGCGTTGTGGGCATGATCGGATCACAGCCTAGAATAGATTTAAAGTCGGCTTACAGTCGTCTTTAAAGTGGAACATTGTATGACTTAGAGACGTCTCCAAGTCTAAATTCCTAGTTACCTAAGCTACGTTCCAAAACTTCCTCTCCGAGGAAAATTTTACTCGAAATGTATAGTACAAATTACGTATACTATAGCATATAGAGATAAGAGAAGAAATTTTTTCTCCTCGGAGAGGAAATTTTGAAACGTAGCCCTAGTTAGTTTCTGTATTGCTAGTGAATTTGCTTATTTTTATAATTTTCGTTTTGTCTAAAGAATCGTAAAGCCGGTTTTACATTAGTTGCAAATCGATCGCAAGTTTGTTGCGACAGTCAATATAAAGTGTTGATTTCAAAATGCAAACTTCAGATTGGCTGTCACAACAAATCGTCTTGCAACTAATGTAGAACCGGCTTAATAAGCCTCAGGCAGTCAATGTGTATCTTGAAATGAGGTGAAACTTATAAAAGTGAACAAATTCACCAGAATATTCATAATTTAATTGGTCAATATCTAGTAATTATTGCTATTGTAACTTGCTAGTATTGATTTCTTTAATCTACAAAAACTTGCGCTTGATTATCCGTACTGACTCTCATTAACCCTGTTGTTGCTTACTTTTGTATTTTAAATAAACAATACGGAAAATATAAGAACTTGCAATTTGCGAGCAAGTTATCCTCCTAAATATTCAATTTATCTTTATATATTGAGAAAAAAATGTTGTTCAACTACACATATTTAGTTTGCAGTTTTGGTTAATTCAACAAATTTTATTTAATCGGATTTAATTGTAGTCTGCTTAACATTGAACAATTAAGCAGATTATGGTTAAATTCAGGTAAATAAATGTGCAAAACAAGCAAGACTCAAAAGAAGAAGGGCTTAAATGCAGTAAAATTTGTTCTTCGAACAGGAGGAGAAATTGATTTATAGGCCAGGAATCGTTGATTAAATTAAGTTCCAAAATATTGTTAATAAAAAGTTATCATAAAGTAAAACTTCAAACGCGTTTTTCTCATATTTTTCAATTCATATTTTTCAAACTGGCGGGAAATGTACGATCAAATGGCTTCAATCAATCATCCAATCATCCAACGTGAAGCTTTTTCCTACGAAAAAGAGATAATTTTTATGGGACCATGAACTTAAAAGTATCATAAATTTTCCAAAATAACTATTTCTTTGAACAGATTGAAAGTGAAAAAAGTTAGTAGGCTGCCATTCTGTAAATTAAAAAATTTTTCAAATAAAATGGGTTCATGGCCCCACAAATATAATACATTTTAATAATTGATTTATTTGTCTCAGATAAATCATCGACAATCGAGATTTCCCGCCAATTTGCCACGTACGCGCTGTACGCTCTGATGCACCCGTAGGCTACAGCCGCAATTTTTTACATTTTTAAAAATAAAAATTTTTTTTTGTATGTTGAAATATAAAAAACATAATGAAAAAAGCATTATTTTGATATCCTTTCCTAAAAAAATTAGTAAAGAATGCATAAATTTTGAACCTCTAAGTTAGAACCTTCCCTTAATTGTTCAATGTTAAGCAGACTATAGTTAATTCGATTAAATAAAATTTGTTGAATTAACCAAATCTGCAAATAACTAAATGTGTGTAGTTAGATGAATTATTATATAGTAAAATAAATTATTTTTTCTCAGTGTATAAAGATATAAACTGAATATTTGGGAGGGTAACTTAAAAGCTCGCAAATTGCGGATTCTTATATTTTCTGAATTATTGTTTATTGATAATACAAAAATAACCAACAAATAACAAGGCTAATGAGAAAATCAGCGCGGATAATCAAGCGCAAGTTTTATAGAGTTTTAGATTAAAGAAACCTATAAAACACTTATGCTTGATTATCGGCGCTAATTTTCATTAGCCTTGTTATTTTAATATACTTTTAGAACATCACAAGGAATAGAATCTTGAGAAACTGAGAAAAAAAATAAATTTTACCTATATTCGCTCCATAAAATCGACGTACGAAGAATATGCGCGCACCTGCTGGAAAGTTAAAATTACTAACAATTAAAATTACAATAAAAATTAATAAAAATTAAACGTTAATAAAAAAAACAGTTATAGTAATATTTTTGCATATAGATGTGTATACTATTTTATATTCTATTTTGATAACTTAAGGCTCCTGAGTAGTTATCACTGTTACATTGAATCATAACGTTAAAAGCGAGAAATGACACGTTAATTTTTATTACATGCTATTTTATAAATAAAGAATTTGGATAAACCAAAATGATGAGATTGTTTTAAAATTTGTAAAAATGGACGAAAACTAATACTTATCCTCCCTAACAATCAGAGTGCATTCCATTTCACGAATAATGCGCATGATGCATCATTTATCAATATTAAGATTTTATTAAAATCGACATGAAATAAAAACATTAAATACTAAGTATAAACATATTCAAGCTTAACGCTTAAAGCTAGATCTTCTCAATGCCTAAATAAATAATATAACTGTGAATTATCTACATCCTATATATGTACATGCGTATATATCATATTTTTTTAGTTATTCAAACTGCGCGCCGAGATTTTTCCGGACTTTATCAAATGCAATTAAACTACTGCAATAATATCACAAATTAAATTAAATTAACAAATAAATTCTCAATCTTCGATTTGATATCATATTATAAGAATGTTAATGTGCTGAAAACCTTAAATAAATTTATTGCGAAAAATATTACATCGGCCGGGACTTGAACCCGGATTTCTTGTATTCCGTATGAGCGTCTTAAACCATTAGACCGCTGAGACCTCGAGAGTGGTCGGTTATTGACACTTGATTCGCCAATCTTGTGCCATAATAAATGAATTGATTTGTCATTCTCTTGTTTAGTCATGTAAGATTCTACAATATTTTATATAATAATGAGATACACTGACTCGAATGTAAGCCGAAAAATCTGATTTCATCGATTTCAATAAATCTCTTTCTCGCACGAGTTACAATGAAAAAATTTTCATTAGCCATTTTTTATTTATATTTTTGACATTCTCGAGAGTTCTAACTTTTATTTTTGTATTTAAACAATTTTTGTCTCTCGCTGTTTTTCTACAAAATTGATAGTATTTCAGTCAAAAAATTATTGAAAACCAATATTTGATTTTTAGTAATTAATATCTCGTTAATCATTACGAAAATTGCAAAATGGTAGAGAATTTTTCGACTTAGTTTAATTCACTCTATCTATACAAAAGAGGTTGGCAAAAACTTACGGGATATTAATTACTAAACACACAACTTCTAACATTAAAGAAATTAAAGATGATTTGGTATGTTAATATCAGCCTATTCTTTTTGATTAAACTTCTTGCATGATTCATCTTTTCTCTTTTTCTCTCTAACATGAGAGAAAGGAAGAAAAAACCGTGCAAGAACTTTAGCTAAAAAAAATAGACTTCATAAGCTATAATATTATTCGTGAAATATATTTATTTAAATTTACACAACACAAATAAAAATAAAGCGGGTAGTTGTCAAAAGATCAAACTTATATCTTTAATATCCATTTATATCATATTAAAATTTACATTATATACATATAACAGTGTATCCATTTTATATATATATACATATGTATATATATATGTATATATA
>NW_017259204.1:119962-166994 GCF_001594045.1 Atta colombica
TATATATATAAAATACAAATTATAGAATTGATACATCAAAACTGCTTTCTTGGAAGAAAGAACTTTACTGCTACCCTATTTCAGTGTACAGAATATTATACTATAATACACGAAATGTACATGAGTTTAGCGCCTTGTTTACATCTTCACAACCACTTTAACACTTGTGTTGTACAGGTATGTCTATGAAACTTAATAAATTTTTTTATTAAGCATCAATTTAGAACCAATTTAGATTCTTTATATAAGTATAATATAGCAATATTATAATCTGACAATTTTATATTTCTTTATCGAATAGATATAATTTTTCTAGATTACTTCTCATGTGTGTGTGTGTGTGTGTGTGTGTGTGTGTGTGTTGCGCGCGCGCAAGAGGTGTTTTAGAGGTCAATTAACACGTTCCATGCCGAGCTACTCCTGTGCACAGAATAGTCACATCGTGTACTATTCATGGAATACGCGGTCTGAATGAAAAATTTAACGTGTCATCGATGGTACACACGGAACGTGTTGATTATATGCACATCTAGATCACAATGCAAAAATATCAGTTATAATGCAGTAGCCTTGTGGCCGTTGGAAATTCTGTTTTTGCATAATAATTATAATTATAGTCTAAATTTCAAAATTATTGTTATAATTCATTATCGATATGTTTAGCTGTACTCGATTTTGGTTTAGTTGCTTTATTTTTATTCATGTACTTTTTTTCATCATACTTTACTTTATTGGATTTTGTGGTACTATGTAGCGTATTTGCCATTTGTGGTTTCTTTTGAAACACTTTTTCCTCATTGATAATCCACATAGGATTTTTAAACTCTTTCAGTAAATCAGTGGATATAATTTTATTTTCAACAAAATCTTTCCGACTGGATGTCTTTGTTCTTAAATCAGTCTTGTGACTATGTTGTATATCACTAATGTCTTTTTGTAATTCTTGTAATAAAGTATGTTTATTATTGGGAGACGTAATCCTTGTATTGGATGTATCTTTAGCCATAGACGCATCAAAAATGTGAATTTTATTAGTATCACTCGATGCAGAATCTGCAGAAGACTTTTCTATCTTTTTATCTGTAGTTGTTTCTTTAAATTTCGCATCTACTTTTGTTAGTTGAAGAAAATCTATTTCTTTCTGAAAGGAACTTCGAACTTTATTCTCTCTATTTTCACTTTCGCTCTGATTTTGAGAAGAGTGCAGAATAATTTCGCCGGATTTGACAATATTCTTATCCTTTTTATTTTTTGTCATAATATTTTTCGATTCGTCGCTTATATCTTCATATTTTTGTAAGATATTTTGCTCAGAATATTTCACTGCTTTTTCTATTTCCGTTAATATGAAATATTCAAAATCCTCTAACTTTTCAGTACTTGATTCTTTAATTTTCTTTAAGATTCTAAGGTTTTTTCTTTCCAGTTCTGATTTACCTGTATTACTGTCACTAATAAATTCAGCGACTGCCAAATTGTTTTCTTTAGTTTTCCTAAGTATATTTTCTTTTTTATCTATATTTTTTAAATTCTTTTGCAAATCGGCAATCAATATGTCATAATATGAACTATCTTCCACTCCTGATTTCTCTAAATGCCTTTGGACACCATCAATTAATATTTCTTGATATGTAGTATGAACTTCTGCATGAATACGATCCAAAAGGGCGACATGCTGATTAAGGATCTCTTCTTCTTCGTCAAACAAATCAGTTAACATATGACGTAGAAATGAATAATTTTCAACTTGCGTAATGCCAGATTCCGAAATTTTTAGCAGTTGTTCCATTTCGGGACTCACAGATTTTACATTCTTCAATTTTGTAGCTATGGTTTTTAAATTCAGCACCATAGTATCCATATTAGTAAGTAAATATTGTTTCAATAGTTGCTGCTTGTTTGGTTCTAGTAATTGTCCCATCTTTTTAATAGATGAATTTGGCGCGACCACTAACAGCTCACTTAAGAACCATCGAACTTTATATGATAAAGACGTTTTCATAAGTACACCACGCGCCTTGTTAATCCAATTGTAATAGCTCTCCAAAATACAACTTCTGATTCTTATACCTTTGTTTTGTTTAGTGTTGAGAAATATTTGATTGACGAATACTTCTTTTAACTGATGCCACAAAACCTCTATCGGTGTAGAGACTGGTCTCAAGATGATAATTGTAGCTTCAGATGCGGCAGTAATTCTGATTTCACCACCAAGTGAATCTTTAACAATTTCTGCATGAAAATAATGAAAATCAATAGCGTCCTCCTGAGTTTCTTGCGATTCAATCGGAATCATCATATCTAAGTTCGATGTAATAGTTGTCGCCTATAAATATATGAAATTTTTATTTTTTAAGTTTTATATAAAATATAAAATAGTATCCTTATATAAAATTTTGAACAAAAAAAAAACAACAAACCTGCTGAGTTACATGTCGACTGAGAAATGATTTTAATGATCCTTTCAAACGTTCAAACAGTGACAAGTCAGTAGGTGCTTTAAGCTGAATTTCTTCTTTTGAAGAATATATCCCTGTAATCACATTTATTTATATAATGAAAGAAATGTTGTATATTTAGTATTAATTCAAAAATAATCTGGATAAATTGTGTTATGTAAAATTTTTAATTATAAATTCTTTAAATATGTTTGACTTAATTCTTTTTCTTTTTAAATAAAAATATTGAAGTATCAACAGCTTTATTATTGTAAGTAATAAAGCAGTTTATGCATTCTAGGTAATTTGGAAATTATACAAGGATCGGGATCATCATTTTTTTTTTACTCAATTTCACTTGTTGAATCCGAAAATTTAAAATAATTCGAGTTTCCAGGAAATATAATTTTAACAGAAAAAAGCAGTAGTTGATTTTATTATTTTGTCGATTTTTTTTATAAAATCAATTATTATTAAAGTTTTGACTTTTACTTATATTATAAAGTAAATAAAATTTCGTAATAAAGAGTGCTGGAGAGTGTTTACTGGAGCGAAATACTTCACAAGATTTTTCTGCAAGGAAATATCTCAAAAAGCATAAAGGATACTAAAAAATATTTCAAAGTGAAATGACTTTGAAAGTAATATATTTTAGTTACATTATATTTTTCTAGCCGGAGACGCTAAAAAGATATGAAGATTGCCTCAACTTTTTAAAATAGAATTATATAAATTTCTTATACTATGATTCTAATTATTCTGCATATAAAAGATTCTGCATATTAAGATATAATATAAGATAAAAGTATTAAGATATATACAAGTATCAAAGTAGAGATAAAAAATCAATAGTTCATGAAATATTAAAAAATTAAAGTAATAATAATAATAAAGGGCTCTAAATAATATAAATTAAAAATATGTATAATGACAGGAAATATGTATAATGACATATTAAAGAGCCAGGTATATACAAAGTATATACAAGTATCAAAGTGTAGATATAAAAAACCAATTCATGAAATATTTTATACTTTATTTTGATATATTTTGACATGAAATATTAACAAATTAAAGTAATAATAATAATAAAGTAATAATAATAATAATAATAAAGAGCTCTAAATAAATTAAAAATATATATAATGATAAGATATTGAAGAACTAATCACAGAATTTGTTGTATAAAAACAATTAATATATTCAAGCAATAATCACATTGAGTTATTATTAAAACCTAATCTCATGAATTCGAATTTTTGACATGTTTCAGCTACTTATTTGAATCCTCAGAAAAAAGCTTTCAGAGAAAACAATTAATTTAATTATAATTACGACTTCTTCTCAATCGCTTTTGGTAAGTTGTTTCCAGAATAATTGGATAAAATGGAGCTGCTCACCTGACGGTTGGACAACTGTGTCGAGAATCTGATTGTGCTGACAATGAAATATAAGAAAATTTTCTCTTTAAGAATTAGCAGGAATAATTATTATTCTGGTAAAAACTTACTGACCTTGAACAAATTGTAGTCGGTTAAACATAACTAACATGTTAATTAATTAAGAACTTATATTGTAAGTCGGTCAGTGTAATAGTAAAGAATAATGATAAAACAATTTTAAATAGAGGAATAAAAATGATGAAAAATTGTATATTAAAATATTGCGTCCGTAGTCATAGAATAAAATTGAATATAATAACTTAAATAAATTATCATAAATTAAATTAAATTAAATTAAATGTATAATACACGACACAGACAAACACTGATTGACAAAATAATGATACAAAATCGAATATTGTTAATTATCTATATATGCTTTATGAAGACCTTCTGTGTCTGTTCGTAGATTGAGACCATTTATTTGTTTTTTAATACTAAGTATTTTAGAAGTTAAATGTTTTCTATACAAAGGTTCTTCATCAAGATTTTAACGTTGTCCCAATCAAATTCGTGATTATACTGCATTCTATGATTGATTATAACAGAACGAGCAGTGATTCCAATTTATATTTCTATTCCAGTTTCTATATTTGGATATTCTTGTTTTTAATTGTTCTGCTCGTCTGTCCAATATAACATCACATTCTTTGCACATTATTTTGTATATTAAATTGTTTTTGCATGATGCGGAAGAGGTCTTTATAGATTCTGATAAATTTTTTAAATTTATTCATACTGTAGAATGAAATCTTGACGTCTTTACTTTCAATCAATTAAATTTATTGAAAATTGATGATATATATGATTCTGTAAACCAAGTTGTATTACTTTCTGAGTTCTGGCAACTGAAATGATTTTCTATGGCTGTTGATTTTTTTATGAATGATAGTTTTTATGCGTTTAATTGTATTAAAGATGAGTTGTGATGAGTTGTATATTCATTATGAATTAGTATAGTCATTCAATTATAGAATTAGGATAGTTATATTAGAATTAGATATTTTGAATTAGTGTCTCAATTATAAAATTTAAATTTTTCTCGTGATGTATCGAGTCAGATAATAAAAAAGCTTTGTCTACTAAATTGTGTAATCGTGCATATTTTTTTAGAGGTAGGGTGGTTTGAATAAAAGTTTAAGTATCTTCCCGAGAAGTTCGGTGATACCGAATAGTTAAATGTGAGATTATTCTCTTTCTTACTAATAGTGACGTCTAAAAAGTTCAATACATCTCCTCCTCTTTCTATGTTAAATTGCAGACGTGGATGGAAAGAGTTAAAACAGTCTAGTATGAGATCAATTTGGAAAGAGGGAATAAATAAATCATCCACATAGCGATAATAGAAAGGTAACGGATTGTTTAATGAATGACATCAAGACTGCAATCTAGTCTTTGCAATTAACCAAGTTAGCAACAATGGGGAACAATGGAGAACTTATAGGTATGCCAAAGCATTGTTTATTGATTCTTTTATTAAATGTAAAAAAAAAGTAGAATAGAAAAGTACTAAATTATTTAGTACAAACTGTACTACCACGAGGAATTCTGTTTTTGCAATGCTACATTTTTTGGAGATATAGAACTAATTTTCATTTAAGCAATCCATTGCAATATCTAATGGGATGTTCGTTCCAAAAGCGAGACAATGTCGAGAGAAATTAATTCAAAATTGTTCTCAATTTATGTTTTTGAAACTCTCCACCAATTTTTTAGCTATTTTTTATGTAACTGTCTGCTTTTAGAATAGATTTCCATCATGATTTTTTGGAGAAAGGAAGCTAGATTATATAGTATCATACGGACTGCCTATAGAGATGATAATTTTATAGGACAGTCCCGATTTATGAATTTTCAAGAGCATCCTATCACTGTAATATAGACTTTTATATTTAGAGTCATTAATAATTTTATCTCTTTTCCATCTTGTAAACAAATCTCATAATTCTTTAGTAAGTTTTTTTTAGCAAGATCTTTTTTTATAACTTCATATGATATTCTTCTTATTTCTGTTAGGTAGAGAAAAATTTTCTCCTAATAAAAAGCATTGCATGTTTTCCGGAATCGTAATAGATAAATTCACGAACTATTTCTTTCTGAGGATGATAATGAAAGATTAACATAGCATTTCTATCTTTCAAATATATATCGTGTTTATGAATATAAACATTTTTCCATTGTCGATCTATATATGATGCGATTTTCGACAAGATAAACATATTGGTTTAATCGTAATATCGTCACAGAAATTGGGACTTATGCGTCCACGACGATCACACTTTGTGAATAATATCTGACAGAGGAGAGAAGTATTTTGAGTGTTTGATTGAATTAAATTCTATGGATACATATTAAAATTTATGAAAAAATCACAAATTTTGAATAACCGTTAATTAAGTAAAGATTTTGTTTTAATTATTATGTATTTAATTATTATATTTTATTGTTCAATTATACACAATAATTATACATAAGTAGGTCAAAACATTATGAATCAATGATTTACATTTAAATTTAATTTTATATTGAGACAATTCTAAAACTTACATACTGATGATGACTAGATTGTGAAATGGTATACGTTGTTATAATTTGAATATAATTATTACGTAAAAGATTTAGTATTCGATTTTTATGTTCTTTATTATTGAATGTTTTAAATATTGAATATTTCGTAAACTATTAGTTTGTTGGTATCTTAATATTTTTATGCAGAATAATTAAAGAAATCATATTATGTACAAAAATTATATAATTCCATTTTGAAAAATGGAGATCATGTTTTTGGAATTTTTTCAAAATTTTTTATCAACTTTTTACTGTACTGCATTTTCTCATTTTCCAACATGAAAAAATACGGTATTAAAAAATTCTGAAAAAATTCTGAAAAAATTCTTAGAGCTCTATGAGAAGAAAATAAACAATTTTTGTCTCTTGCAGTTTTTCTGTAATAAAGTTGATAGCATTTGAGTAAAAAATTATTGAAGACCAATTTTCGGCAATTTTTAGCAGTTAATATAATATCTTGTCAACTATTGCGAAAATTGCAAAATGATAAAGGATTTTCCGTCTCTTTAGTCCGCACTACATGTCCACGAACTCCGTCAAAATAATTATCGGACTCTGTATTCTTGGAAGAATTTTTTGTCTAATTTTCCTTACAATTCAAATTTTTTTTGCCATGACAATTTAATATAAACAACCAATTTTCTTCGTCCAATTCATACAATTAATTAACAAAAATTTTAAATATCTATGTTGATACATAATGTGAATATCCTAATCCAACTTTTTTGTTTAGACAACATCAGTAAATTAGTTGAAATGAAAATATTAAACATTGGCTTGTCGTTAACTGTGAGAAACACGTTCTGACTCCAGCAATATATAAGAAAGATGAATATAAGATATCCACCATGATATAAGATTTGTATTTTATTGCTGCATTTTTTATTGTTGCATTCTCTGAATTGGTGCAAATAATGCAATAAACTGAAATAAAACGTATTTGTTTCACTTCAACTTATTGCACCATATGCACCAGTTCAGAGAATGCAACAATAAAAAATAGATCTATAGTTATGTATAAGAGGATGGAAATATTATTAAGTAAGGGATTTTCTCCAAATATAGGAATATACATAGGGGAAATATATAAAAAAAAACTATGATAATGACTGGCGATAAACAAGTTGAGATTTAATATAAAAAACCGGACTTCTTAATAATTTCGATAATAATCTACAGTTTCGAATGAAAAACATTGCGAGCGCATTTCAATTGTAAGAAAAATCAGACAAAAAATTCTTTCAAGAATATAGGCAAATGCGATAGATATTTATATTTTATAATACTTTTAATTTTTTTTATAAAGATGATTAACATAATGAGAATGGCTTAATGTCGAAAACTTTATATAATACATTAAACTAAGATTTAATGGAATAATTCGTAAAACATCTGGCGTGGAGTTGTATGCTTCGTTTTGTTGTTTTATTCGTCCTGTTTTATAAGTCCTATTTTATTACTATTGTTCCAAAACAACTTAATTTTTTTCCAGTTTTTAATCTAAATCAATAGTTAATTCAAAAATGATTTTTTTTTTAGTCAAAAATATCAAAAATCATTTTCCATATCTTAGAAATGTTTGACTTAGAAAATAGTTATGAACCTCTTCCTTCTCTTACTCCTCTTACACCTTTTAAATCCCTGAATCTTAAAAATGGCTCTAGAAAAACGGCAGAATATGGATTCGATTATTTTAAAGGACTATATCTTTTATGTAAAAACATCTTTCAACTGTCTGGAAATGACATTCGCGTTTCGGAGATGAGACTCCCTGTAGCTGAATTTTTTGACTATATCGACATATGCAATGCGATGCAGGTTAAGGTTCAACGTTTATACATGTACTGTGATCTCAACTTTTTTGTTTACACTCCGATGAAAAATGAGTCGGAACATGTAAGCACGCAAATTTCAACGTATTAAATTGATTTTGTCAAATATTAATGGTTCAATTTCCTAAAGTCCTAAAATAATTTGTATTACCGACTAACCCATATAATTTCTGTATAACAATTTTTTTTTCTCTGATTCGAAAATCTTTTTCCAGGATTAAAATATACGTATCTGTAAAGAGGAGTCTGCTGAGAACGACAAAAAATTTTGAAATTGAGATTTTTATTACTTAATATAATATGGCATTCTAAAGCTATCACATCATAGCAACAGGGCCTCTATTCTGTAACTATCTTTACACGCTCAACAAGTTGTCGTTACGCAGATACTTTATGTGATGAAAAAATTGCGCAATGACATGAACAATTGTTGGTAGACGTAAAACAGTAAAGCCTATTCTACAATAGTCGTAAGCGTAGTTGTAAGAATTGATTAATCAAGTTGAATGTGAGGATAATATTTGATCGATTGGTCAATTCTTACAACTATAATCACTTACAGCTGTACTTATGGTTATTGTAGAATAGGCATTAGGATGCCGTCACATACAGCCCGTAATCCGTAATCCGCACCAGATATCCGCAAATTTAATCCTAATTCTTGTTTTTTAATATACATCTCGGAAATCATTCTCCTGTAGTAAGATGGTTTTGAATCTACAATCTTCTTCAATCACATTATTCCAATCCAGATTTGTTATGCAACCGGTGTTGAGACACAACAGATAGAGAATTGGTTTTTTTTATGTCTGTTTTATATTCTTTTATATATGCGTATTTAATTTTCTTTTTGTTTGCTCGACATGTGAGGCTTCGTCTAAACAATTAATCTACTACTCGATGGAACTCTACTACCTCGGCGTGCTCTTCTTTTTTTAAACGGTCTTTTCCTGTTTTAATAAAAGTATTGAATGTATTGATTATGGAGGAAATATTTTCTGAAAATTTAGGATGTGATAAGATAAAATTCTGTCCAACTGCCCTATTATTACCCCTTTTTTGTGTTCAACTGGATGATTAGAAGTGAAGTTTAAAAATCTGCCTGAGTTCGTGAGTTTTTTATAATCAAAAATAATTCTTCCATTAGTCTCACAATCTAATAATTCTTCCATTAGTCTCGCTATGCTCAATCATAAACTTCATTCTTTCATGATACGAGTTAAAAAGATCGAATATTTCATCGATTTGATCTTGTGGAGATACTAATATAATATCATCAACATAGCGATAATAAAAAGGAATATCTGTATTGATGGTCTTGAAAATATCATTCTCCAGATCTTGTACAATAAACACCAATATCGAAGAAAATGAAGATCCCCGATATTGATAGCATTCCAAAAATTTATTTAAAAATTGTTGTAATTAAAATTCAGACAATTGATTTTAATAATTCTAATTCGTTTTTGTGTTTCTTTTGAATGACTACACAAATCTAATAATCTGATGAGTGATGTGATTCTACTTAGTGACGCAATGTATGATATCGATTTTATTTTATATAAGTTTTTATATTATTATTATAAGTTAATATTTTTAATAGTCATTGAGCTATTCATTACATAGCTAATTTGACATAAAGAAGAACGAACTAAATTATCGGGAATCATCAACTTGGAATTTGCATTATTTATGTAATTTCGATTTATATTTTATATTGATAAGGAATTAAAGGATCGAAACGTTTATTTTATTCGTTTTGTTACATTCACACGAAAATAAAGAATTTTCTTTGCATCCGAACAGCTGATGTAGGCTTTGATGGGCTTTTTTATATTTTTCACTTTAAAAATTGTATCATTGAATTTAAAAAACATAGAATCCAAAATGATTGAAATTGCAGTTAAGAATTCCTCGAGTTGAATATTCTTGTGTATCTGTTCCCATCTTCTTTTTATACTTTTTAATACTAGATGTTTAGGTATGTTAGTGTACATCGATATTACATCAAACGACACAATCTTATAATTATGTTCTATTGGCATGCCGTTGAGTTTTTGACAAGTTCAAAACTATTTTTAATATAGCCGAAATTTTTTTCTATGTTTTTTTCAATATCTTTTAAATAAGTTGCAAGATGAAAAGACTTTATGTAGCGAACTATTAATCTTAAGGGATTCCCTTCTTTGTGTACTTTTAGAAGACCATAAATCCTCGACAATTTTCGGCAATCGTCAGAAACATATAATTTTTTATAGGTCTGGTCTATAAGTTTTTTGTTTTTCTATTTCGTTAGAATTTCCGTCATTATTTTATTAATAGGATTTTTATTCACATTAGTGTAAGTATTTTGATCCGACAAAATATCATTCATTTTATTTTTGTCATCTACATTTAATATTACGGTGGTATTTTTTTTGTTTTTCGCTTTAATAATTAAAATACTGTTCACAAATAAAATTTTTTAAAACTTTTATGCTTTTTTTAGTAATTGTTGTCAGAATTATTCGTAGTCGTATATTTTATTGTTTGTAAAATTGGAATTGAATCCTGATCAAATTATGTGTTCTTTCATCTAATTTAATTAAATTACTCTCAATGTACTTAATATATTCTACTGTTGCCTCTTTATCAGTATGAGTATTATTGGATAAATTAAAGCGTTGATCTAATTGTAATATAACTTTGGCAATATCAGGAATATCAATGTCATTAAAGGTTTATCAGCTATTGTTTAATCTTATGATATTTAATTTTTTGGCTGCGAATCTGATATGTTATTTATACAGCATACTAAAGATAATCTGATATAGGCCGAAATGTTTATGGATTTGTTATTGTTAAAATAAGAATTTTAAATATATGACATTCGCAAAAGCATCTTGTGGCTGAATGCTCCTTGTATTTTATATTTGTATTTGTGAGCTTGTAAATTTATAAACTTTTTAGGTGTTTCAAAAAGATTATCTATGAAGAGCATTGAAAATTGTGTGTGTCTATGAAACATTTTGTCCTCTATTAAATAATCTTTCATTATAGCTAACTAAGAACAACCTGAAAATTATTAAGCAAAATAAAATTAAAAAAATTCTGTCTATTGTCGAATGCAGCCATTATGTGCGAGTAGAGTAGTTCATCCATAACAGAGGACTATTTTTTGTTCGTGCGAAGTTATAGTTTTAGGGGGGTGAAACACCTCTTTGAAAAAAAATCAGTTTTTTTTTATTTCAAAGCGAATATTGTTGAAACTGTAAAAGATAGAAAAAAATATTCTGAATAAAAGTTGAATAGTTTCCTGAATACTTTAGAGTTAAAAAATTTTTTTTGAAAATCAGAGCGAGAGGATACAATAAATAAATAAATAACAAGTTTTCTTTTCATTATAATTTTAAAATTGTAATTTCGCATGAACAAAAAATAATTTTACGTTACGGAATGTAACGGTGAACTCCTTTAATCGTATACAATGTTTCAGAATTATTTGATTTTTTGGCTGGTATCCCTTGTAAGTATTAGTGAGCGGTGCAATTGCGCACTGTAGCAATTGCTCACTGCCAATTATAGCGACTTCTACGTAGGGAGTTTACGATTTTTTTTTAGTGCTGTGATTGGATTGTGCGCAATTATATCGTGGGCAATTGCCGTATACTCTAAGTTTTATTATCAAAATATATAAATAAGAAATCCAGAACCCATATAAAAATGAGTAAAGTTTATCTATTTGTAATGATCTGTATCTATTTGTAAGAATATGCAGTAAATTTTAACAGATTCTTTAGAATCAATTTTTCCTTTATGAAAATATTGTGAGAAATCATCATTTATCACATCTTTGCAATTTTTAACTTTTAAATATTCTATAAGTTAAATATTCTATAAGTTGTAATAAAATAAGTTTACTTTAATTTAATTATCGATTCTCTAAAATTTAATTCAAAAGAAAAGCTTTTCTATTTTAACTGTTAATATAATAACTCTAAAAATAATATTTCGAATAATATTTTTGCCTTAAAAAATCGATTCCAAACATGAAAGAATTAAAAAATAATGCACGAGAATAACATGTTTATTTTGTAGTACGATATTTGACTCTTCATAGTTACCAAGTGTGACAGTAAGATCGCCATTTGCCATATTAATAGCTGTCATCAGTTCAGCTGCCTCTGTGAAAAAGAGAAACACGACAGGTATTGTGACGTCATCGATCTCTTTTCCATCGCCTGACATTGCAAACATGGGCGAAGTTGCTGCACTCGAACCTGCAACGTTATCCAATACTATTCCGGCAAGAGCACCAGCTTGTTGAATTCTTCGCGCCTAGAATCAAACATGAAAATCTAAAGCTAATGAAAGATGATTTGGAAAAATATTTTGCAGCGACATATACCTTTTCTATGAACATGCAATTTCCTCGATCCATTATTACTATCTTTCCTGCCAATCTATCCGCGTTCAGCAGATCTGTGCAAGCTGCGGGCGGATATGTAAATATTACTTTTCCAGTAATCTTATCGAAATTCTGTAACTCAGGTCCAAACTGTGCTGGTCCGGCTAACAACGTAATTTTTTCTGGTGGATCTGTGTTAGGTTTTGTGAACGTTACTGTTTGCGGTTTAGTTTCCGGTTGTATTTGCATCTTGGTAAGTTCAACCATTTCTTGCATAAACAATAATCCTTCCTCCGAATCTTGTGGTGTCTTTGCCTATTTTAACAAATATAGTTTATGATATATAAAGTTTAAATGAATAAATGTCAAATATTCTAAGGATGTATTTGACAAACAAACATGAAAAAATTCATATAAATATAAATCTAGAAGCACTTAATTTCCAATTTTTTTTCTTCAGTTGTATTCCGTTTTCGCTGCAAGTATTAGAAATCTATTCACATATGTTATACGTATTTATGTAATATAATTATATGTAGTAATAATGTTATATGCAGATACATATACTACAGATTTGCAACACAGTAAATAATAGAAGGAGTTTTTATATTTTACAATAATGTATGTAAGATTGAAAGTTATAATGGCAAATCATATACATCCCTGGAATATTTACTTTATTTACACTATGTATAACGTATTATTATAATGTATCATATACAAAATAAGATAATAATATATTAAATATAATGTTTTATGATGTTTAATGTGACAAATTACATTAGAAAATGTGTGCAAAAGTTGAACCCGTCCATCGGTTAATGTTAGAGTTGTTATTCCCATATCACTCAACATTTTCAGATGTTCTAAATTATTTGCCTGTAGAAAAAAAATTTGATCTTTAAATAAATTTTTGTTAAAAAATATGAATTTAATATAAATAAATACCTGAAATTGCGATGCGCTTAATCTTCGCTTAATCGATCGTCTCGGACAAACATCCTCTACCATATTTCTCAAAGGTTGCCTTACTGTTGCCGGAAATAAATGCAAACTATTTGGGCAAGTACGGTCAAACTCGTCCACATAAACAATATCGCGTTCAAGATCCTAATTAAAAAAGTAAAATTTACATCACTGTACTGCCGAATCAATTGCAGCTTGCAATATATACTTACAGATGAGATATTTGTCCTGATGGAAGCAAGTGTAAGTGGCAATAAATGACCTTCAGTGGTAAAAATAAATTCATCCAAGTCTAAAACCAATTCGCCTGGTTCCACGAATAATAAAAATAAGTATTTAAATGTCTCAGACAATACAAAGCTATCCATTGTGTCATCATGTTTGTTAGTTCTAACATCCGATACAGCTGCATAACCACATGGCACTCTTGCATACGTTTGCAAACTCTTGAGAACTTTACGTCCAACTCCCAAATAATAATGGTCACCTGTGGCTCGATACAAGAAGTAAGTAGATTCTAAAAATTCTGGTCTGAGTGGATGATGCCCCCAATGTACCTATTTGCAAACATTATTTAAATTACGTATACAATATGATGTAATAAATATGACGATTAATTTTGAAATTTCCAGAGAATTTTCTTCAAAGAAGACACACAAAAAAACTTAAGCAGTAAAACGAGTAAACTAGTAAACGAATTAATCAATCATAGTAAAAACTATTGTATAAAGCCAAAGATATGCTCATGTGCATGGCCATGCCCCCAACCTTAAAAACCAATAAGAATTGTTCACAAGCGTACGTCATCATTAAACACGAAATTCGAATGTATGCTTTTAATCCAAAAAATTTTCCGACGCCTTTCAATCCGACTCATTTTTTGTCTTATGATAGTAATTTTCACATCCTTTAACTGCACAACACATTTTTAATATGAAATCATTCGAACTTTGAACTACAAAATTTATTCGGCATGTACTGCACATACATATGTTGGCAATCATGATACAATATAAAGACAAGGGTATACTCATGTTCACGTCCACTGGCTAAATAGAATTGTTAACAAGTATACGTCATCGTTACGCAGTAAATTCGAACGTGTCATTTCAAACATTGCACCTTTTTCTTGACATATTGTCCATTTTTCGAATATAGTTCGTGCATCCTTTCATTGCATAACTTATTTTTTTATTTGTAATATAAGCACAATCCTTACTTATATTGGGAGTACAAATAAGTTTCCGTTTTTCATCAAAAATTAAGTTAAATTAATTAATTTATTGTGAAAGAACGGTACATAATGTTTTATTCAAAGTAATGGCCATCGCTAGCCACTACTTTTTCCCATCTTTCTGGTAGGTTGTGGATACCGCGTAGGAAGAATCATCTTCATCTTTTGAGGCTATCCAATCATCGATAATACAATTTTTTATCTTCATATGATGTGAAGTGCTGCTCAGACAGGTCATGTGTCATCGATCGGAACAAGTGGTAGTCGGAAGGAGCAATGTCTGGAGAATACGGCGGGTGGGGTAGAACTTCCCATTTGAGTGTTTCTAAGTAGGTTTTGATTGGCGCCGCAACATGTGGTCGAGCATTATCATGCAGGAGAATAATTTTGTTATGCCTGGAGTAGTAGTGGGCGGGTTTTTCCTTGAATGCTCGATTCAATCTCATCAATTGTGTTCGGTAGAGAGCCCCAATAATGATCTCGTTCTCGGTTTGAGCAACTCATAATACACGACACCAAGCTGATCCCATCAAATACACAACATGAATTTTTTTCCATGAATATTCGACTTGGCTGTCGATGTTGAAGCATGGCCAGGTGGTCCCCATGATTTCCTCTTCTTTGGGTTATCGTAATGGATCCATTTTTCACCAGTGACGATGCAAAAAATCCTTTCGTTTATGCCTGGCAAGCAGCATTTCACATGTATAAAATCGGCGTTTCAACGTTTCTCGGCTTCAGTTCATATGGAATCCAATTCCCTTACTTTTGAATCATTCCCAATGATTTCAAACAATATGAAATTATTTGTTGAGTCATTCCTAATGTAAGTTCTTTTTGCGTTTGGCACGAATCTTCATCCAATAATGCTTCCAATTCCGCGTCTTCGTACACTTTCGGCCTTCCGCTACGTTCTTTGTCTTCGACGTCAAATTCATTGTTCTTAAACTTTTGAAACCACCCACGACAACTTTTCTCACTTAAGGCAGCATCACCATATGCTTTTGCAAGCAATCTATGAGCCTCAGCTACAGATTTCTTCAAGAAGTAAATCAAAAGTTCCCGCAAATGACACTTATTCGGCTCAAAACTCGACATTTTCGTACAAAAAAAAATATATGATGCTGATACAAAATCGCTAATATTTCAAGGTTATGGTGTTGCCGGATGTCCAATCTTATGATATGTCGTTTTACATCAAACAATTTTAACTATAGTTTATTAGTGGCGCCGTCTTTTGCAAACGGCGGAAATTTATTTGTACTCCCAATAGTATGTTAACACACACAGATGCTACTCAGGAAGAATTATCTCATACAGCTAGAATATAATGACCATATTTGATGAACAAGAATTCCTGCGGATAGAGGGGGCTGGCCGTATGTTTGTTGCATACGCAGTGGCCTATCACCGAACGAGCATATCCTTGTCTTTATATCATGAGATCATTATTAATTATGATTCTACAATGAGTCAGAAGTCTTATAGCGTATTCGATTTACTGACTCGGCCCGACTCCGAGTCAATAGTCTGTTCTGTTTAACTATAAAAGAATTATAAAAGAACAATTACTGTGCAAGAAATGCAACTAAAAAGACCGTTGACTCGGAGTCGGGTCGAGTTATTTACACCTCTGTTACACGGCACGCTTAATCGGGTTTAATAACATCAGTAGTTAATTGGTCAATCATAGCTATTCCTTGGAAGAACGGAACGATTGGCCAATTTTATAACTACAGATGTTATTAAACTTGATTAAAGGTGCAGTGTAAATGTAGCCAATGCTTGGTTCGATCTTAATCCTAAAAATCAGCCAATAGAGCCAGTCCTAATTGGTCCTAACTGAAATCTATATTTGATTGATTGCATTCAGCAAATTGGTGTACCCTTTTAGATCATTCAATAGCAGCAAACGATTATGAATCTGCTCCGCAACAATTGAGTCTGCTGAACGCGACCATTGGCTGAATTTTAGGATTTTAGAATTAAAACCGAAACATAAATCAGACATAAATCGAATATGTTATTAATCTTAAGAGGATATTAGAACGACGACCGAACTCGATCGAAGTCGATAGTACAAACATTTTTTAATTTCAAATTCGATAGTAGTGACATCTTTCATTCATTTCTTATATTTATTATATATCGTGTCTCACTCAAACACAATCATCTATCCTTATCTAACATATTGCAACGCATCTCTCTTGCAAGGTCGAACGCTTACTAGACACAATTGTTAAACGCAATATTGTTTTGTTTATCATTTCGAGTCTTCGCTCAGCGCTCGTATATATATCATTTGCAGATTAATATAAATTAGATAAATCTTTCTTTTGAAGCTTTTTTTAATATTGTTTCATAAACAATCAAAAACTCATAAGGAAAGTTACCCAGATGTCCAATTAATTTTGAAAAAGTAATGGTTATAAGTTATAATATCCTATCTCCTATTAACTAAAGTGTGTGCTATTCGTTCGAATTTAATATTCATTAGAAAAATGGATTCAAAGTCCGCTATAAGCGGCTTTAAAAATGGACTTAAATGATATTTTTTCGTAACTTTCTTTTGTTGTTTGGATTTTTCTACATACGTATAATATATGCAAGTAGAATAGAAAGGAAAATTTGAGTCTCAATTCCAATAATGTTGATTATTTTTGTATCTATCCCTCCCGCAGTTTGAATACACGTAAAATTGTATGAATGTATGTACGTATAAAAGTACATCTATTTTCTTACTTATTATACATTTTCATTACATTCCTGTTTTTTAATTCATAACATAATTGATCTACGTGAATAATATAATAAAATTTTATTTGCACATTATAGTAAATAAAAAAACATATGTACTTTATGTACACACATTCATATAATTTATGTACATACATTTTACGTACATACATTCATACAACTTTATAAGTGCACCATATTGAAATATAATTTGAACTTCGAGAAGGATAGATAAAAAAATGTTCAACACTCATCATTAGAATGGAGATTCAAGTTTTCTCTTCTATTTCACTTACGTATATTACTCACACGTATGTATATTTTTTATTCCATTTAATAAATTCGTAGATTTGCAAAGTTCTGACAATTTGGCCCTTAATCAGTGAAGTTGGCCAATACTTAATTATCGTTAATTGTACAAGTTGACTTTGGTCAACTTCACCAATAAGACTGTCAACTCATTATAGAATCAGTATAAGACTTAACGTGAGCAGTAGCAAATGTCGAATGTTGAATTTTCTTAGGTTGTAGTCAAAATTTCGCTACCAAATGCTTCGAAGCATTTGATGGACCAATTAGAAGAAAGAATTTTACAAACTGACTAAAAACGCTTCAAAGTGTTTGCAACATCACATTGACCATACTCTTACTAGCCTAGTTTATATCAAGTTTATACCAAGCAGGGTCATCAAATTTCCATATAAATTTTTTTAGCATAAATTTTCATTGATTTTTATGTATGCGTATTAAGTACTATATCCGTACCAAATCACTTGATATATTGAGTATAAACACTAGGAGATTACTTCAGTGCGTTTTGGTCTGATACTCACGAATCACAAGTGAGAGAAATGAAGGGGAGGAAGAAGGAGGAAAGAGCGGAAGAGAGGGGCGGGAGGGAGGGAGGGGAGAGAGAGAAAGCAATAAAGACATCGTGTCCATTCTGAGACAAATCGGTATAAATAAAGCCGTATAAAATATTTAATTTGCACCAATTTGATACGCGTACTACCTAATTTAACGATATAAAAAAGGTCACTGCTTAAGTGCTTAAGTCTTATGTCAAAGGTGCATTTTCACGAACTGCACAAAGTAATCGTTTTAGTAACAAAAAAGATTACGTGACTTTATGAAAACTGACTTTTATGAAAAAGGGTCAAGGAGTGCTGAATTTGATATTTGAGTGACAGATTTAATAACATTCGTTCACGTTTTTCATGTGTTATTTGTAATATTAATGTGTTACATTAAAGTTATTCACAGTTAGATATTCCAACTGTATCGAATCCTTTTATTTGAATCAACAAAAAAAAAAAGAATAGATTATATAAATCGTGATCAATGCTAGTCAATACGGTCGACACGAGCACTTTGTTAACAGTGTTTGATGTTCATAGTTGAAACTGTTCAAACTATTGTTGCCGATTTTAAAGGAAAATTGAAACGCAAAAGATTTAATATACATTTATTAAATTTAAATCTTTTGCGGCACGAACTTTCCGGACAACCCAATACAAAATTTCAACCGCTAGTGTAAGGCCGGATTTACACCTTGGCAGAAAAGAGGAAAGCGGAAAAGCGGAAACCAATCGGAACTCGCAGTAGTAGTACATTTCGCTTGTCTGCTTCTGTCTTTCCCTTTTGAGTTCTGATTGACTTCCGCTTTTCCGTCAAGATGTGAACTCGGCCTAACAGCGACTGATCTGTTGCTCCAATTGTTTATTTTATTTAGCAAGACATGAAATTCTACCTTTTTTTAAAGAGGATTCTAGAGCCATTTGTGGACTAAATCATATAATTTTTGAATAATAATTACTTCTTTCTCTTTTAGATTCAAAACTCCTTTTCCATGATTAAAGTACGCATTAATACATGTTTGTGAAGTTTTTGCCGAGAACATAAAAATAAAAAAAATTGAGATTTTTATCGTTTCTTAGTCTAATATAGTGTTCCAGAGCACGTCGTGATAACATCTGCTTTCATAAAAACTGTGCAATCTGTACTTACGAAATAATAGTCCACAGACTAGTAGTTTGCACGAAGAAACAACGCAGAGTTCTTAAAATTGGAATTAGAATTGTCTAATTGTCAAAACATTGTTATACAAAAATTTATGTGCGCGTGAGATGTTAATGTACTACTATTCTGTATGTAGTGACGTATAAATCATCTGTCTATAAATCCTAGTTACACTATGACTAATCATCTTTAGAATGCTCTTAAGTTTTTCTATGTGTCAGATGTCAGGGTCTCAGGGTTGTAAATTCGTGCTCGCTTGCAATGGACAATGTCACCTGTCGACGGCCTGTCGCAGTGTTGCCAGTCATAGGGAATTCTCTGTATTCGTAGGGACATTTAATAACAAAAATCACGTAGAGAGGATTTGGCTAAATTTTTTTGGTAGGAACATTTTAATAATTTGGCAAATTCTATGCGTACGGTAACCGACATAAATGATGTCCTTTGGCACAGCAAGGAAGAATTCCTTACGACACTGGCCTGCCATGACCGGTGATCACACACATTAATGAATCATGTGTGTCGAGAATGGTTGCACCCTGTTGTAATTGTTCACTACCAATCATAGCGACTTCTGCGTAGTGAGTTTTTTCAATTTTTTTCTAGCTGTGATTGGCCATTAGGTTAGCAGCCGAGCCGCCGCGTGCCGTTTACGCCCATTCCCTCTACATATAACGTGTTATAAACCTGTGATGCTATTTGGCTTCGCACAACTCACAACTCAGAGAATCAGCCTCTCCACTTTTGCTCCACTAATTGATGACGCCACGTTCGGTTAATAGAGAGCGGCGTCAATTGGTGAAGCAAAAGTGAAAGGGCTGATTTTCTGAGTTGCACGAGATCAAATATGCATCACTTGTAAACAAGCGCGAAATGGCATCACTTATGACTTCTGCACACTAGACGTAGCTTGTCACGTGGCAAATGCGACACGGTAATTAATAAAAGAGCTATAACTTATTAGCTATCGCATCACATTTTGCTGCGCGGTAAGCGTTTCCACATTCAGTGTGTAGAAACTATTACACAGTTGGCTGATTATCTCAATATCTTGATCACAGTTGCCAGATCTCTGGTTTTCGTTCGGATTACAGTTTTGTGATAACAGTTTTTTTAAAACTAATCTTCTCTGGCTGATGGAAAACAGATAATGCTCTTTTTACGTTTTTTGAAAAACGCATTACAACACAATTTTGAAAGTAGCAGGCAATCTTCAACAAGATAAATGAAATCTCCAGGTTTCAAGCCGGAAAAAACTAACAACCGTAATACATCGTGAAAAAAACACAATGAGTTTCAGCAGAAGTTTTTGCAACTATTTTACGATTGTGTGCTGATATAAGACCATTCTTCTAGAATTTAAAAATATAATCCAATAGAAGAAAACTTGCAAATTTGCAAAATATATATTCTGCTGAACACAGCCTATGTCTTAATACACCATTAAGTGTCAATTTGTGAACATCGCAACTCATCACTGGACGTGTTCAAGTTGACAAAGAAACTAGCCTGCTCGCCGAGCAAATGAACATGATTAGTGAGTTCCTATTTATCGATCCAACTAATCACATTCTATTGCATGATAAGCAAAGTCTACTAGTAGCTTTGTCCAGCTTAAATGCGCCGAATAGGCAGCAGACTCATATAGTTCAGTGAAGACTTGCAGTTATTGATATTCTTCTAAATCTAAAGTCTGATTGGATAATCTAGAACAACATATCAGTAATAGCGAACGCTCACTCAACTGTTGAGTGTCTGCTGAATGCAGCCATTGTATCAGGATGTTATTTCATTTGTGCGTTTTTGTCGTATGACAGATTTATACAAAACAGAGAAGTCCTCGGATATCTCTATCCCATAGCCAATCAATAGACTTGAAAAATTTGTCGTGTTTTTTGTATGACAAAAACGCACAAATGAAATATCACCCTCAGTCATCAATATCTACGAGTGAATTTCAGAATTATAACTACTCACTAAGCGCTCATGCTGGTGATCGTAGTATATATCCTATATATCAATTGCCGCTTTTTCTAGCGCGATGTTTTGGCAGTGAATCCAGCAGGTCTATTCTGCTGGATATAACTTTTAATGAAGTTTTGTTATCGTTATCGTCGCATCTTTGCTATTATATACGCATTATATACGCCATTAAACGCACATCTTTTTCGTCGTATATCTATGCGTTAAAATAATAACAAAATTTTGAAAGTGCGACCTGATGGAAAAAGAAATAGCGAACAATAATGAAAAGGAAAGAGTAGGAGCTAACTAATCAGAATGATTGCGTTTCGCTTTTTCATATTCAATCAAATTCTCCAGAAATGTCAGATTTGATACAGAAGTCACGCGAGTGTCAAATAGAAAGTTTTTTTTAATTTTTTTACTTGATAATATTCTATATCTCTTATTTTGTATTGAATAATTATCACTGACATAGTATCATGTTGAAAGATTTTGCATTTACATCTAAGCGGGGATTTGCTTGTTATGCAAAAATGTAAGAAATATCCAATTTTTAAACTACTTGTATATCGCTGAAGATGGTCCCAAAATGTGATCGAGTTTTGAAGCAAGCTGAATATAATTATATTTAATTTTAATTAATTGTATGTTGAATTTTTTTGTTGTAAACTAAATACCGCGCTGTGCTTTCATTTGCTCTATTTAAAAAATTTTTTTTTAGTACAAAAGATATTCGTAGCCAACGGCAAGCATACTGGCTCATAAATTTGCTTTGTTATTAGATGTCAATATTCAAGTAAATGAAGAAATTATTGAAAAATATTAAAAATTATTCATTGTGTAATGATGCTGAATCAAGTTTTTAGATTTTATAAATCCGTTTTCTTTGTAATTCGCTTGAATAAATAATTACGGATTGGCTATTTAGTTTCTGTATCTCACTCAATGTATAGAAATAAAATGTATAACAAATCCATTTGAATCCGTAATTATATATTGTCATTTACTTTTGGTATTATATCCAATGCACAATGTAATGTATAACTAAGGGAACATTTATACTGGCCGTACCTAACCTAACCGTAACCTAACCGTATGCCGTAATCTGTAAGAGTGACCAATCACATTCGAGTATTTCTCTCATTCGACTGTAAGAAGGGAATACTCAATTGTGATCAATTAGTCACTTCTTACCAATTACGGCATACGGTTACGATCAATATAAACGCTCCCTAATTTGAATTTATTGTGTGGTTTAAAGAATTGTTTAACAAGGGAGACTTCAAGGGAGAAACCCTCAAGGGAGAGTCTGACAAAGCAATGTTCAAGTTTGGTGCAGCCATTGGTGCAGCCATTATGCTGCAAAAATTATGTCATTCTTGTTTATCATTCAGTAAATAACAAAGTTATGAAGTGACTTGGGTGTCATTCGGGTGGAAACCTGAACATAGCTCTGAAAACGCTTTATTTTAAAATTTACTATCACAGTTCGCATCATCATGACGAACGTTTTCTAGATTCTCCCTTGAGGATCTCTAGAAAGATTCACCAACTACTTAGTCGCCGATCTCGACAAGGTATTGAAAAGCACACACCGAAATGATATACACGAGTTGTTACTTACCGAACAAACCCTGTGTGATATACAGAGCGAGCGAACATCATGGATCCACGACAACAAGATAATTTCTATTTCACAATCCTGGTCACGATAGGTGCAAGTTATATCTATGGATCTCCCTATCGCCTTGGATCCGTAATGTTGTACGTACACTCTACAGTACTAAGGTACTTTGTTTGGAAAGCAATGATTCATATATCTGTAATCTGTATGATTCATATAGATTCAGAAATTAAAATATGCTAGTCGCCCGTGATCCTAGTAAGTGATGTATCGTTGGAATGTACATCGAGGTGATTACAGATATATGAATAATTGCTTCCCAAATGATTCCAGTATACTGCAGAGTATACAATATTATAGATCCACGACGACAGGATGATTTCCAGATATAATCTGCACTATCATAGCCAAGATTATATCTAGAAATCATCCTGTCGTAGATCCATAATGTTGTACACTATATACGACACTTGGATTTGTTCGGCAAACGACACATATATATAATCTTGATGCGTTTTCAACGATATATCACTTGCCGAGATCGGCGACTAACAGTGAGTCTCCCTTGTTAAACAATTCTTCAATAATCACATCATAAATTTTAATGAATTAGTCGTACATTGATTACGTTGTGTATTGTGTATGGTACCAAAAATAAATGACCAATATGTAATTACGGATTCAAGTGGATTGGTCGTATTCATTTCTATGCACATTAGGTGAGATACAGAAAGTAAATCCGTAATTACTGATTTAAGTGGATTACAAATAAAAAATCAATTTGTAAAATCCAAAAACTTGATTCGACATCGCTTCAATGAATAACTTTCAATATTTTTCAATAATTTCTCGTTGCGCTATATGCCATCAACTGGAAAGCAATATAAAAATACAGGATACACGTATATAAGTGCTTGTTCCAATACAAAATTTGACAAGTTAGATAATGTAGAAAATGCGATGATAATTTCATGATAATTTCATAACCTCAAACTGTGCTTCGTCCATATGTAACATAGCACATGTATAAAAAATAAATTTACATTTATTCGTATCTTTCTCGATTGTAAAATCATTGTTTCTTAAATTCGGATTATCATATATTTTATTATTTTATATTTTATTATTATATTTTATTATTTAAATGTATTCTCATATCCTGCTGCGACTGCGAAAGAATAAAGTTTTACGATGATGAATCCAAGTACAAAAAAGGAATCATTCTAATTGAATAACTCCTTCCTTGTTTTCTTTTCATTCCGTTATTTCTTTCTTCATCAGGATGTACTCTAAGGCCGATATTTCATATGTCGTACGACACATAAAATATCTAATTTTAAGATCTTTTTTCACCAATTTTTGATTGCATTTGCAAAAGTGTATAGATATACATCTAGTATACATCAATCTAATGTATATGTATACATTTTATTAATTTCCAAAAAAATTTTAGACAAATATAGAATGCCCCTTTTATATTATCCCGATTTTCTGCGATGTTCATGAAACATTGGCATTTAATGATGTATGAAGATACGGAGATAATTAGTAAATAGCGGAACTTCTTTGAAAGTAACAAATAAACTTTTATAAATTTTTGTGTGCCATATGTATGCCATAATTATTCATTGTAATGTGTAATATATACCTGAAAATCGGTAGTGAATGCTTCTGGTATAAAGTTATGTCTCTGCATAACCTGGTACAACATTTCATGCGTTTCTACGGCAGGTTTGATGTCACCTTTAAGAACCTACAAGAAATTGTAACACGAAATGAATATGTGTAAGATATTTTTTTAAATTAAAAAATTTCAAGATTGCCACAGATCTAAAAACAAAAGGAAAATAAGGAAAATCAAGAAGTCATGGAAATTTAAATTGGTCATGAAAAAGTTGAAAGAGTCAGAGAAAAATATAAAAAAGTCTGGAATTTTTTTGAACTTTGCTCAATTCCCTTAAAATGTTTTTATTCCAAACAATTATTATAATTTTTTAAAATAATACATCTAACATTTATAGTCAAATATTGATTTTCTTAGTCAGTTTTGCAAACTATACTAGACCATGTATCAGTTATTATGTTAAAAGAAATGTAATTCTTTTTTAAGTTTAGGAATTAGACATCTCTCAATGTCAAGTTTTTTATGGTAATTTTCATACATTTAACACAAAACTTAATTCACTTTAATTAAATTTTGTTATAGTTAAGATAAATATTTTATTAAATATATTTTTTTACTTCAAATAAAATTTAAAATTAAAATAGTCAAAACAATTTTAATAAAATAATTGAAATTTGTTATTCAATATTTAATCATCTTTTTCCGTTGTTTTGTATTTTTTTTCCATTACTCATTAATTTTTTATTGGTATGAATTTATATCCAAGATTTCATTATGCTAAGCTTCTAAATGTATTGTTTTTAATAATATAAGATAATTTTCTTACAATTCCCAAAATGTCATTTACATATTTGATATTGGAAAATTTTCCATTGTCGTCTAGAAAACCTAGAAAAATCAGGGAATTTCAAAATTAATTTCCTGTGGCAACCTTGTAAAAGCAAAATTAAGTTATACCTGCAGACCTGGCCAAAAGGCCAATAAAGCGTCCATGAAGTTTTTGGAGTTGGTATTCGGTCTATGCATATGTACATCCAATAACATGGGCCCCTGACTAACATACTTCATTACGGCTTGATAATGCTTATTAAAACGACCCAAGTATTTTTCATCACCTATATATAATGTAAAATATATAGATGCTTTATATGTACACATACATAAATCATAAAATATATATTTTATATATTTTATTCATACATAAAATATATATTTTATATTTATTTATGATTTAAGTTTAATATTTTCATGCAGAAGATAATAACATAAATTGATTAAGGCCTATGCCTAATCGCGCCAAACTGAATATGTGATTCATAGCATAAGAAAAAAAAATTATCCGTATATTTTCGTTTTGCAAAATTGATTGTTTAAATGATAATTGTACAAACAAATTGGACTTGGTTAGAGAGCGTGTGAGTGAGTGCATGTATGCGAGTGTGTCTTAGCAATTTATAAGCGAGTTTAACGAAATACAGTCAGCGAGAGGATCAATTGTGAGCTAATTAGCTTGTTAGAAGAGGGAGGTAAGCGAGCAATTGGAGGAGAGGTTTTTGGTGAGTTAGAAAGTATCAAGGTAAGGAAAGGTTAAGGAATAACGGTGAGAAGAAAGAGAGATGGCAGGCGTGAATAAGGAAAGGACAAAGTAGACAAGCGTTTATTGACAAAGGATAATTCAAAAGTAGATTCCAAAAGTGACATTTGAGAGTGACCAGAGGAGAAAAATATAATAGAAAGAGTAAAAGTAGAAGTAAATGAAGAATTGTACAGAGGTGAGGAAAGAAATGAGGTGGAAAAAGAGGTAGCTAAAATAAGAAGGGATACAAGAAGATGTGGATAGAGAAAATAGAAAATTTGAGGAGAAATTAGAGAAGATTATGAAGGAATTGGAAACAATAAAGAAAGATTTGTCAGAAAATAATAGGAAAATAATAGGAATGGTAGAGAGTCTGGAGGACATAAGAAGCTTAGGCAAGACAAATAACGAGGGGAATGATTATGATAACGAGAGAAGAAATGTAAGCAGTTTTGGAAAGAAAGGAGATAGCTCAAGGGTAGAATCTACGATAAGCGAGGGAGGTTTAAACTGCAGGGAGATGTTTTAAAGAAATGGGTTTCAGATAATAAAAAAGAGTGGAAAAAAATATAATTATAAAAGGAACAGATATACCGAAGAGGATAAAAATAGTTGGGAAAGAAAGAGGAAAATAGATCAAAAAGTTTATAAAAGAAAAATTGGGGGTAGAATATAACATAGTTCTTCTCGAGGATAAATGGAACAGTAATAGTAGGAAATGAGGAGGAAAGGAGTGAAATAATGAGGAATAAACAAAAATTAAAATGAGATAGGATTTTTATTGAAAATGATTTAAGCTGGGAGGAAAGGAAAATTCAGGAGAGGACTAATGAGTTAAAGAGCAGAAAGGGCAAAGAAAAGATATAAAAGTTGGATTAGATAAAGTAAGAATAGATGGAATATGGAAGGCATGGAATGCAATTGAGAGAGAGAATGAAGAAAAGAGGAAGGATAAGGTAATAAAGTAAATAAAGGTGAAGAAACAATAGATGAAGGTGAGAGGGGACAAGCAAGGGGGATAAGGATAGGGAATCAAAATCAAAAGCAAAATTTTTGCATAAGCCAAGAAGGATAATAATTTAAGAAGAAGTAAGATAGTTAGAAAAGGAAAGAAACAGAAGTTAGGGATAAAAGGAAAAAACATGATAGTGGAATTAAGCAAACAAGCAAAATAGGAAAAACTTCAAAATAGGAGTAAATTGGAAAAATAAAGAAAAATATTTTGAAATATAGCAGGAGAGGAAAGGATTTGGATTTTTGAAGTTATATCAAAAAATATGATTTTGTACGTTTATGCGAGGTTAAACGAAAAAAGATTGAGATGCAGTGAAGGATAGATTATCTAAGATACATGTATGGGATTGCAGTTATGCTAGGAAGGAAAGAAAGAGAGGCAGGGCAAGCGATTTTATAATTGGTTTATAATTGGAAAGAGAAAAGGATAGGGAAATAAGGAAGACAGGTTAATTAGCAAAGAGTGGGAAAAAGTAATCTTGTCAGAGTTAATGATGGGTGGAGAAAAGATAGATATAATCTCAGTATATAGAGAACGAGGAGGTTTGGATATAAAGATAGAAAAGATTAAGGAGGAATGTACAGAAGGAAAGAATGTAATTATAGGAGATGATAAATGACAATTTAATATTAGAATTGGGGAATTAGGAGGAGAGGATTTTGGAGAATGATGGAAGGGATGTAGCAACGAGGTGATAGAAAATGGAGATAGAGGTTTTGTAGAACTGATAACGGAGTATGACTGGCACATTCTGAATGGAAGATCAAGAGGCGACTGGGAGGGGGAATGTACGTATGTAGGAGCAAGAGGTAGCTCGATAATAGATTATTATGGTTAACGATAATATTTGCGATAGAATTGTAGAATTTAGGATTGACATAAGTGGACTCGAACCACATGCCACTGAACTTGACATTAGAGGAAGGAACTGTTATAAGGTTGGAAGAAAATGACGTGGAAGAGGACCGGAACGAAGAGGAAGTATCATCAAGGAAGAAGAAATTATCGTATGAAAAAGAGACCACAGAAAGCAAAAACACGGAGTGATAAATGACGAGGAAGATATGGATAAAGGTAAGAGAAATAATAAGGAGGAGATAAAAGCTATGGGAGGAATTAAAACAGATTATGTTCAACAATGTCGTGAAGAAGAAAATCAAAAAGAAGAAAAAGTACATAGAATATAAGGACTGGTGGGATATTAGCTGCTCCAGGAAGAAGAGAGAGGTGAAGAGAATATGTAGAAAATGGAAAAATGGAAATGAAAAACGGGAAAAAAATATTTAGAGAAGAGAAAAGAGTTCAGAGAATTATTGCAGAAGAAACAAAAAGAAAAAAGAAATGAAGAGAAGAAGGAATTGAAAGTTAAAGAGGGAAGCAGACGTATGGAAATATATTAATAGGAAAAGAGATAAGAAGATAGAGAAGATAGAAAGTAAGAAGAAAGAGAATAACATAAAGGACGAAGAATGGAGGAAATATTTTAAGGAGTTATTGGATTGAAGGCTGAAGAGATTGATAGGGCGTTACACAAGATGAAGAAAAAAAAGACGGCAGGATGGTGTGGAAGCCTGAATATATGCAGGTGAGGATTTCAGTCCTTCTTTTTCACTTTCTTCTTTATTTATATCTTCTTCTTCCTTTAGCTTAGAGAGCTGATTGGTGCTCTGCTGTACTTTATTTTCATCCTCTTTATTTTCAGTGCCGTCCAAGCTCCTTAAAATATTTCCTCTATTCTTCTTTTATATTATTCTCTTTCCATATCTTCTTATCTCTTTTCCTATTAATATATTTCAATACGTCTGCTTCCCTCTTCAACTTTTTCAATTTCTCCTCCTCTTCATCCCTTTTTTAAGAGGCTAGTGGAACTACTATAAAAAGTGGAATACAGGCAAGATGCTACAAGATCGAAAGGAAAATATAATATTGTCTCTCTATAAAAGAGAAGACGAGGAGAAGTAACAAATTACAGGGGTATCTCGTTATAGTGTATAAAATATGCAGAAATAATATAGATTAGAAAAAGAAATGGAAATCAAAGTATGATTCCGAAAAATCAAGTTGCATTTAGAAGAAGAAGATCAATAAGGATAATATTTTCATATTGACGCATTTGATACAGAGGAAAAGAAATCAAGAAGAAAGAAGGAGAAAAATATATATATGATGTTTGCGAATTTAAAAGCTGCCTTTGATAAGATGGATAGAGGCAAACTTTGGGAAATTCTTAGAGGCAAGGGTGTAAATGAATATTTGATAAGGAAGATAGAGAAGATATATATAACGAAACAGAAATGAGGATAAGGATGAAGCAATGATGACGCAACAATTCAGAACAATGAAAGGAATAAGACAGGGCTGTGTGATGAGTCCACTGTTATTCAATTTATATATTGCGGACATAGATAATGAATTAGAAAAAAGAGGGATAAGAGGAGTTAGACTAGATAGGGATAGAATATGGTCGTTAGTATATGCGGATGATTTAGTTTTAGTAGCTTATAATAGGGAGGTGTTACAAGATGATCAGCACGTTAAAAAAATTTTTGGAAGGGAGGAAACTGAAGCTGTGCAAAGAAAAGGCGAAGCTAATGATGTCTAGAAGAAGGGAGAGAAAAAGGAAAGAAATGGAATAGAGGAATAAGGAACTAGAAGAGCTGTAGGAATTTTAATATTTAGGTTTTAATTTAGAAAAAGGCATATTAAAGAAATAAGTAGAAAAAGAAAAATAGTAGCAAGAAAGATATGGGACTTAGGAGAAAAGCTATGAAATGACTTTAGTAGAAGATGGATATTTAAATATTTGGTACAAAGTGTAATGGCATATGGAATGGAATTATGGCTGGGAAGAAAAAGGCGAACTAGAAAAGATAATAATGTTAGACTACGTGGATTACAGGTGGATTTTCAAATTAGATGTCTGCACCCCAAGATGTGTAATTATGAGGGAGCTGGATAGACTCAAAGGATGTTTGACTCAAAGGGGTTTGAGGACAAGAAAATACAAGGAAAAGATTAAATTTGGAAACACAGGTAATTTGGTCAGAAAGTGCTGGGAGGAAAAACAAAGCTATTTATATGGAACGATAAGTATGGAGAGAGAGGATTATTATAATAGCAATGAATGGGAATTGAATCTAGGGAAGTAATAGGACAGGGGAACGAAAGTTTTGAAAAAGATTTAATAAATAGGGAAAACGATTTACAAAAGCAATTGGAAAGGGAAAGAATAGATAGGTCAAAATATAATAAAAAATATAAAGAGAAGTATGGAGAATAGGGTACCAAATTATTTGAGGGTAGAGAATATGGAATGGAAGAGAGGAGATGAAATAAGAGCGTTATTTAAATTAAGATGCGATAATTTAGAAGAGAAGAATAAATACTGGCTAGGAATAGAGGAGGGAGAATGTCTTTTCTGTGGTGAAAGAAGATAACCTCATTATGTTAAAGAATGCGAGGAAACAAAAGTTTTGAAGAGTTAGGGAAGGATAAGGATAAGATTGTAAGGAATTTAGGAGAAGATTTGAATGAACTTAAAGAAAAAATGCTAATAAAATTATGGAAAGACGGAGAAAATAATAAAAAGAAAAGAAAGGAGAAAGGAAGAAAAAGATATAAATAAAAATTAATGTAAAGACAAGGTAAAGACAATGAATATTTTGTGAGCTTAACAAGGCTGTGAGTATAAAATAAGATTGTAGTGTAGTATAAATAGTTAATTATAGTCAGTTATAGGTAATTTATTATCTATTTATAAGTTAAGAAATTGTATTGCATTGTAATGAGATCAATAGAAAATAAAAAAGATAGGATGTAGATGGAACGTGCAGTTAAAGAATATAAGGGAAGAGAGCGAGAGTAAGTTCGGGTAAAGAAATGCTATGTAGAGATAAACGGAAATAAGAAATGGGATATGGATATTAATAATAGACTGATAAGGAGATTATTATATATGTGATATAGAGATTATGTATAGATAAAAGAGAATGTAATAGTTTAAGTAGTTGTAAGAGGCGGGAGAGGAGTGTAAGTGTGAATAAGTATTTCTGTAAATCAAGTCCCTTTCTTGGCTTGTATATGTTGAAGTGTAAATAAATTCTATTCTATTCTATCGTTTAAACTAATTGTTTAAAAATGCACTTTTAGTTTTTTAAATATGGGCATTTTTAAACAATTTGTTATTTAAACAATTGTTTTTGTTTACACAACAATTAATTTTGCAAAAAAAAAATACAGGTAATTTTTTTTCGCTTATGTTATGAATCACGTATTCAATTTGACGCTATTATGGCTGTATTAAACATGGGCCTTAATGGATTAATGACAGAAAATGAAATGTATAATTTTAATTGTTTATGTGGCACACTTTTTTCTATGTAGGCGAATTTCTGAAATCTTGCAATTTTTTTTGAATCACTGATTACAAATCTGAAGTCAGATTTTTAAAATTCTAAATGACAGATTCGATACGGCTGCTAAAAGCTGAATAAAAGAGTTTTGAAGTTTCAACTCCTTTCTCGGAAACTTTGACAATCTTTTTTATATCATATTCATATTCAGCATATCCTATTTACTAAGACAACCTTACATGATAAAAATGCAAGAAATTTGTAACTTAATGTAATTTTTATCTTCACACAACAGATACTTTTTTTAGTGAAAAATTTAAAAATTCTATAAAATTCTAGAAAAAAATAGATTATATTTTGGTATATGCAGAATATTTAGAAAAATATTTAGCCTCTTATCTTACCAAGAAATCACATTTTTGTAAAAATCGGTTTTTCAATTTTATTTTTTTTATAAATAATTAGAGAAATGAACAATTAAAATAAAGATCATGGAAAATATGTAAAAAAAAAAGTATTAATGTATAAGAAAAATGTGAAATCATATAATAAGTTTTATTAAATTGTGAGCATTACATCACAAAAATGAAAAAAAAAAAGTATAAGAAAATATATTTCTCATTGTCACACAAAGGTTAAAATAAGTATGCACGCACGCACGCACGCACGCACGCACGCACGCACGCACGCACGCACGCAAAGTACAAGGTACAGTTTTAATTTCATATCATTTTAACATTTGTAAATCAATATTTCTGAAAATCTGAATCCATTTCAATTCATTTTCATTTACTGGGTAATCCGTTTTTATTTTAAAACCATCTTAAATATGTCCATCTTGAAATGTTAATGCAGTCCTCGGATTGACTTATGACATCTTATCTTAAGATTGACTTAAGACAGTTTTAAATGTAAGAATTGACTATTACTTGTATTCATAGTTAGGCCTTATATTTAAGGCTTCCTTAAATTTATCTTTAGCTCTGCGAATTATTTCATTGCTGTTAAGCAACTTTAAGTACAAGGTCTGATTATGAATACGGACATATAAATATCGACCTATTTCTTGCACGAAGAAAGATTCAGTATCAACTTCATGAAATAGGTCGGTATTCATAGTTAATTCTTACATTTAAGATTGTCTTCTCAAGTCAATCTCAAGATGTCGTAAGTCAATCCGAGGATTGTATTAACATCTTAAGACATTATATTTAAGATGGTTTTAAAATAAAAACAGACTATGAATACCGCCCCATATCTCGTCTTTCACGATTGGTAGACTGCGCACTTAGAGACAACGCAGAGCAAAAATAAGCGTGGTTTGGCCAAACTGAGCACATCACGTAATTCTTTCACTATGACCACCAACTATGGAAACGCAGTACACTATTTGCACTGATGAATGATAATGCAAGAAAAAACCAAGAAAAAATACTAGAGTGACAGTGACACAAGCTACACGGCTTTTATTTTCCTGTCATTGCCATTCTAACCTTTTCAAGCACCACAAATCTTGAGCCAATCAGCGAGCGATTTGAGTTACGTGTTAAGTTGGCGACTCTCTGATTATAAGCTCTCTAGTCGTTGAGAGTACAAAATGGCGGATTTCAGGCACTGCACATGTGATGAAAATGCGTCCGAAAAATGAACATATCTTATTTCATGAATACTATTTTGAGATTTTTATATGCAGAATAATTATATAAAAAAATTATCTTACATAAAAAAATCATGCAATTTAAAAAATGGTAATAAACACCTCATGTGATCTTGATACCTATACTCAAGGTCAAACTAACATCTTTATCTTTCTCCTCTCTTTAAACCAAACAACATTTTTTGCTGACTTTCAGAAATAGTAATTTGTAACATTTTAAATTTGACTTTGTATATTCAATTAGAAATAATGCAATAAAAAAATCATATAATTTTATTGATTAATCATATAATTCTATTTGAAAAAAAAATTAATGTTTATGTTCTCTTAATTCTCTTAACCGACATTATAAAAAATTTATTGAACATATTATATAACCTTTGAAAAATAATTTTTCTTTTTTTTCTTGTTTAATTGTTCTATATTGAGAAGTGTAGTTGATAATTTATCTATCTACACACATACATAAAATATAAATAATTACCGAGTAAAATATATGCCTTAAGACAATATTCATAATAAGAGTCTATGCCAGCGCCGACCCCGGAATCTCTTCGTACCCAATCTCCAGAATTAACATTCAACACAGATCCCATTAAATCTGTACCACGATGTCTCATCCGCCATAAAACGTCCATAGCTTTCTGCGCTTTTTCCTAACGAAACAATACTTGTCATTTTAGTCTTAATCAGCAATCATTATCAATTATATACAAAGGATGCGTTTCACTTAAAGTTTGCTCGCGAGCATCATTTCATTCTTATTGTTTTCAAATATTAACCTTTAGACTGTCGAAAGCTTTAAAAAGTTACTTTTGTAGTTCTTGAGTGTGGATTAAAATACTGCCATTTTTAATGATATTTTAAATACTAATTGTATTAAACACATATGTGTACATTGTTGAAAATATATTAAAAAATATAAATATTGAAAAATATACAAAAAAATTAAAAAATATTAACAAGTAAAAAAATTATAAAAATAAGAAAATAAGAAAAAATAAAAAAAATAAGAAAAAATAAAAAAAATACAAAAAAATTAAAAAATAACAAAAAAGAAAAGTAAAAAAGAAGCTAGAAATTTTCTGTCCACGTCGTTAGCTCTGGATAATGCTAAAGAAAAGTTCTCTGTATGAAGCTATATGTTTATATTCATTTATGTTGTCAATATTATGTTTAAGGCTTTAGATTTCATAAATCTATGCTCAGAATTGGATACTAAAAACCATCAAATACACTATTTTTGAGAAAACAAATATTTTTTTTATACATTCTCTGCTTGGAAAGCCACTTTTGTGGCTCTGAAAATCTCGATATTCTGCGCCATGTGTATATTACTTTTATAAAGAAAAATTTTCAAGAAAAAACCATTAACCATTAAATTTTCAAGAAAAAATGCCGACAACCTAAAAGTTAAAGGATAAAAATGCTCGCAAGCGTGGCGTTAAGTAGAACGCTTCCAAAGTATAACAGAGCGATCGTATCAAGTTAATTTCTTGAAAAATGTTTCAGACAAGTTTTTTTTATTTCGAAGGCTGCATAAGATGATACCATTGATTCAACATTGAGTAGCATCATCAAGATCAGGGCAAGATCACGTAAATTTTTTTAATGAACTCCCTGTTTTACATTGCACATTCTCACATAGCTTGTCTCGAAAGCTTTTTAAAATAAAAATTTACAATAAAATATTTTTTCATTAAATACTTTTCGAGTTACAAGGCTTGAAAGTTACAGTATCACCAACATTAACATTATCCAAAGTATCAGACCCAATGGTTAAAATCTCTTAAATGTTATTCAATATCATAATCTCATCATATATCATTTGTCAAGATCAAAGCCATTAGAAGTTGTTCTTCTTATTTTCATTTTTGCACTAAAAATTTATTTTTACATGAAAGATAAGAAGAATAACTTTCAATGATCTTGATTTTGATAAATAATATCCAGATTATGATACTAAACAAACATTTAAGAGGTTTTAGCTGATGATCGGATACCTTGATACTAATGTCGGTGATACTTAACATTTGAACCTATTCGAAAAGTACTTAATGTAAAAATATTTTATTAATATTTTGAAATGCTAAGATAAGTTATGAGAATACGTAATAAAAAATGGAGGATGTTTAAAAAATTTAATGTAATCTTGCCCTCTTGATAACGGTCAAACTAATGGTACCATTTTATGTCCCTCCTCAAAGTAACAAAATTTTTATCTGAAACATTTTCCACGAAAATGTATATTTTTTAAGAAATGAACTTGGTACGATCACTTTGTTATACTTCGTACATCATGTCATATCCATAGAATGTTTTACCTCGAAAATCGGTTCACCTGTTAATCGAGATAAAGCGGCCATTTCTAATATCATACTACCTGCACAAGCAGTGCATGTTTCTCTTGATATTTCCACAGGAACTCCTTTCATGCCACGTTTCAAATTTATCTACGAAACACAGAAAATTCGATATACTGAAATTAAATTCAAGATATATTGTATATCTTATTTCTTTCACTGGTAAAGATGTAACAAATCCTTATACAAGAATTATTTTTATAAAATACTTATATAAATTAAAATTTTTAAATTCTTCTATTTCCAACATTATTTATTATTAATATAACATTAATTATTATCATTATGTGATTAATTATCTTTATTCTCCTCCCTCCCCCCCTCTCTTTCTCTTTGTCAGCTATCATACTGTTTATTTCACGTTATATATTTATAAGTGTGTACGCATTTGAATGTATTTTTGAGATGTATTGTTTATCAACAAAGAGATAGTGTTTATATAACGTTGCAGTGAAATCTTGTTTTATATTTATAATATTTACACCATAATAAATTCAATTATAGACGTAATAAGAATAAACTGCACATTTCTATTAAGTTGTTGAAAAGAGTAAGGCAACTTGAATTCTCTCTCTCTCTTTCTCTCTCTTTCTCTCTCTCTCTCTCTCTCTGTCTCTCTCTCTCAAGTATCGAATTGGAGAAAGATATTGATAGATTTGACAAGCTAATATGATTTAATTCTTGCTAAGAAGATGGAGCACAGCAACATGCTGAAATCACAGAATGCGCAATAGACTGCGCAAAACTGTGAATTGGGTACATAGACGTAATAGATAAGTAAATTAAAGGAACGGTGCAAAAGAAATTCGTAACTTTAATGTAACCATAACATAAGAAATCGACTTTGTACAATTGCTGGATTCACACTTGATTCGACGTGTGTCATACAACGCTCTGCAACCAATCAAAAAACAGGATTTTGTTTCGTATCGATATGAAATAAAATTCTGCTTTTTATTGGTTGCAGAGCGTTGTACGACGCACATCGAATTCAGTAAATCCAGAAAAAGCCTGTCTATGATATAACATTAATTTAACGGATCATCTCTAACATGAAGCAATAATTTTGTTTTGACAAAATTAAATGGAAAACTCAGTTATGCAATGAATGTTCAGCGAGTTAAAAATGTAATTCTTATGGTTATTAATTTGGTATACAATATTGCGGAAAAAAAAGAAAATAATTTCAAAAAGAAAATATTGGGTTCGACCAATATTGTTGGAACAAAAAGTTTTACGATAATTCATTATGTTTCTTGACAGTTTTGTTCTACATCATTTATTCGCTATCTCATCTGTCTCTGACGATACGTGCAAAATTGTAAACATTGCTTTAAATGCTTAACTTTGTAAAATATTCCGTACACTGTTAATACTCACGAAAATAAACCATTACATTTTATTCTTCAGAGGGAACATGAATTATTAATTTTTGACTGGTATCACAAACCAAGTTATTCAGGGAGATAATTGAATTTTTTCTCTAATCATCCAATCCCACAGAAGAGATTGGTCGACAAAGCAATATTATTATCTGATGTAGAGACCACTTAAAATTTGTAACATATTACTCAACAATTATCCGCTTGATTTCATTTTCATCATCGTCAACAAAAGAATCCAAAACCTTATGAGACAAAAAATAGAAGTGCCAGTCTGATGACATGAACTCACCTGACAGAACTTCTTGGTTCACAATTTCATATATATCTTCTGTTACCGAAAAATTCAAACAATTTAATAATAAAGACACGAAAGTTGGATTTTACAGCACCAATAAATTACAAAAATTTATAAAAGTTCAAAAAGATCTCATTCATCCAAGACCAATGTAGTTTACAGGATCAATTGCTTGGATTGTGATACTACATATGTGAGACAGACAGTTGAAAATTAGAATTGCCGAACATCGCAATTACTTTCATGGAATACGTCTACCCACTCCTTGATAACTGAACACAAGTTATAACAGGGACATGAACTTGATTGGAACATAATTCTTGACGAAGAACCATACTATAACAAAATGCCTAATCTCAGAAATGCTAAATAATAAAAAACAGAAAAACAGTCTTAACTTACAGACTGATACAGAAGGACTTCATAAGACTTACATACTGATTATAAATAAGATATGACTTTGCAGAAATATATCAGACCTTCACAGCAATCACAACAAAAATTCTATATATCCTTAATTTTTATAAATTTGATAAAAATAAACTAAGTAAAGAGCATATAAGAGTCAAAAACAGTAAAACTTTAATAAACACACGTCAATATACTAATACTTATTCTCGATCATATTCTCGATCATTATTCTAAAAATTTGTGATGGTATAACATATAAAATGTCTTACAACAATAAAATATCTCGATTACATGTTTCGGCTTCTTGAGCGAGCCATATAAATTTGATTAATAATTGATTACTCATATTTATTAATTTATTAATTTATATTTATTAATTTATTTTTTAATCACAATAAGTGATATAAACAATCTAACGCATTTTTATATACTTCATGCGATAAATGAATTTTAAAACAAATTCGTTATTCCATTGTAGAACTCACCATCACGATGCCCGACAGCTAAAATCTCTTGTTGTTCGGAATCATGTCCTGGATAACATTTATCAAGATTAAAGCTATTGGAGATTATTCCTCTTATTTTCATTTTTGCACTAAAAATTCATTTTTACGTAAAATGAAAATAAGAAGTACAACCTCTATTGGCTTTGATTTTGATAAATGATATCCAAGATATGAACAGTAAGAGATTTTAGTCGTCGATCGGATACCTTGGGTAATACTAATGCCGGCGATACTGTAACTTTCAAGCATTATAACTCGAAAACTTTATGAAAAAAATATTTTATTATAGTTTTGAAAAGCTCTCGAGATATGTTATAAGAATATGTAATAAAAAATAGGAGGTCCCATTTAAAAAATTCAAAATGACATTGCTCTGATTTTGGTGACGCCACCCAAAGTCAGACTAATCAGATCATTGAATAGATAGAGATTTAAAACTTTACAACTTTTGTCTGAAACTTTTGTCTTTGGTTTTTTCTAAAATGCTCTGTTTCTGAAATGGAAAAGGTGTACGGGTGATCCTGTATAATTAAAATTTTTTTCTTTTTTAGTATGAAAAGAAAAGACCTTCTACATATTATTAATAAATAGAATAATAGCATTAATATTAATAAAAAGGAGGGAGAAAGAAAAGAGAAAAATCAATTTTTTTAGCATTAAATTGAAATTCTTATAAAAAATATACATATGTACTTTTTATAGATAAGACAATAGAAAAAATAAATAAATATTTTGATAGATATATATAGATAGATCAAGCCAAAATCAAGTAGTAATTCGGAGTATAAAACTTTTTTGTTATATATTATATCAAAATCAAGGACACAGAACATCTTAACACAGTCAACACAGAGATTCAAATGAAAAATAATTTCTGTACGTCATCTAGACTTTATATCATTGCATCTTCGAATAGAACAAACTTTCAAGAATCTTAACTTTTCATTACCGTTGACTTATATTATATTCATAATCATGTGTGATAAATAAGCTTTGCGATTTTATTTATATTTTTTAAATACATGTGTTGAAAAAGGACCTTTGGTCACGAAATGTACCTTTAGATTTTTTATAAATGTATTGATTTAATTTTTTTTATATATCATTGTATAAGTTCGATCACTGACCGAATTTTGGATAGACCGAAAGAGTGAATTCTTCGATTTTATTGTCGATTGGTACATTACGGTATTTTGGCCGATTTCAAATATGAAAATTACAAGGTCATTTTGACGATCATTTGCGGCGCAATCTGGCTAAGCGTTACTATTCAGCATGCTTATTAGCATGTGCTGTTAGATGGATAGGATGTACAATTTCTTTATAACTTTTCACGTGAAGTGACTTCCCCCCCTCTCCTCTGCTTAGGGGCGCACAACTTCCACGTGAAGCGATTCTCATCCCACCTCCCCTCCTTCTGCTTAGAGGCGCACGATTTTTCATATGAAACGCGCGAAAAATATGAAAAAAATCATTTTTTTTAAATATTTGATTTTGAAAATGATCTTGTTAGAAATTTTCATTATAAAATGTGAAAAAAAAATTATTTTTTAAATATTTAGCTTTGAAAATGACCTTGTGGCAATTTTCATATTCATAATCACGGCATCAAAATACAATAGTATATCGAACGACAAAAAAATCGGGAAGTTCACCTTTTTCTGTATCCCGAATTTTTTGTATAGTTTATCTAATATCATTTCTAATATGATGTTTAATCAAAGTTTGGGATTTCAATAAATATTTTATTATATATATTGAGTTGGAGAAAAAGTTTTGCGGAATTTTGTTAGCTCAAAATTATATACAGAATATATTTATTGTGAAATTTTCAACTATCTGAAAGCTTAAAAGTTAGTTTTAAAAAATGTTCCTACGACTTTTTGTTATCAGATTACACGCAGATTAAATAAAAGAGCATTCTAATTTTGATTGCTCATAACTCCATTAAAAATCATTGTAATTAATAAAACAGATTTTTAAAGCTGAAACGTTGCTCTATCAAGTAATGTAATTGCCAATTTTTTAAAAATAGAATATACATTTGAACTAAAAATGTGATATACTGTCCTTTTTTCCACTGTGGTTATAAGGATATATCACATTTTTAACTCAAATATATATTTTACATTTAAAAAATTAGTATTAATACTATTTGATAGAGCAACGTTTTAGCTTTAAGAATCTGTTTTTTTAATTGCAGTACATTGATTTTTAATGGAGCAATCAAATTCAGAATGCTTCTTTTTATTTAATTCGCGAATAATTCAAGAACAAAAAATAATAGAAACTTTTATCGTAGAAATTTTTAAAAAACGATTTTGTAAGGAAAACTCCAACTTTCACAATAGATAGTCGGAAATTTTCGCAAATTTTGTTTAGTACATGACAGACTTACAAAATGAGAAGAAAAATTTCTCTTTTTTTTTAACTTGTAGTTTTCTATATACAAAAATTACAAAATTCACTAAATTAAAAAAATATAGTAACTATTTGAAAGTAGAGATTTCAAGCTTTAAAAGTTTTTTTTTAATTTTGATCATTTTTAACAAAGATATTGTATATATAATTTTGAACTAACAAAACCGCAGAACTTTTTCTTTAACCCAATATATTAGGTCTGTGGCTGAGCTAATATACACTTTTGGAACTTAAAGTGAGACAGATATATTGATATTTGTCGAAAGCAAGAGAGTTCTAGATCAATCTAGTACAGGAATAAAAAACAACCCAATTGTTACGTTTTAATTAGTTTGCGACAAACTTAATATCAATAATGGTCGAAGTTATAAGACTCTGACTTATTTCAAAAGAACTGATAATGACAACTACTGATAATGACAACTAAATATATTGTTGACAAATGTCTTAACAATAATTTTCAGATATTAATGAAGATTCGAAGATATCATCCGTGACAGCCTAAAAAGTGTTAATAAAGACTAAAGACGAATTAAGTAAACGCTTGATTTATGGTCTTTAATACGTATTTTTAAAAATAATCTTTTAAGTTTCTAACTAATGAAAACTATACCGATTTATTGGGATATGCTGAGAATCTCTAACAATATGTCTACTAATATTAATTTATATTCGCACAAAAAAAGATCTATTCATATTTTAATCACTTTTGCATGCACGCATGTGTGTGCACAATTGCATGTACTATGTAAACTGTGACAATATACATTGCCAGTACTGAAAATCTATAGTTTACGTTACGCATACAGATTCTCAGTACTGACAATGTATATCAGAATGTATGTATATGGCCATAATATGAAAAACATTCGAAAAATTGTACAAAATGTACGCATACGCACGCACGCACACACATATAATTCTATTATTAAGTAGAATTCCATCCTAAATTCTTATACAAATTATACATTGTTTAAAGTCAACTTTAGATATAAAAATATAGAATGATTAGAGATATAAAAAACGGTGTTTTTTACTTTGGAAAAAAAAGATCAAGCAAAACTAGTTTTTTTCTATAAATAAGGGTATTTTTGATCAAATTATATAAAATTTATAAAAAAATATAATTTCAATATAATTCTTTGAATTTCAATATATTCTTTTGAATAATAAATATTTTATATTTAAAAGTTAAATAAATAATTATTAATACAGATAATGCTTTATAAGCATAATAGATACTGTTTTGTTGCTATTAGTTATAACTGTACTCTATATTTTAATTATTTTATATTCGATATTTTATTTATTTTAAGACAACATCCCAATATAATATTGATTCAAGAGTAATTAAAGATTCGATGAATGTTGTCTCACAAATTTAAATTTAGAATGTACAATTACAATCACAATATATGACAAAAACAGTGTCAATTAGTCTAGTAAAGTATTATTTGTATTAATAATAGTATGGAACACTTACTTAACTTTTAAAATTGAAGTATAAAACATCATTCAAATAATAGTGAAAGATAAGGTATATTTATAACCATCAACATTACATTATATTAATCGTTATACTATATTTTAACTTTTTAACTATTTTTATACAGAAGTCTTACGGATAAGTGCAAAAACTAAATTTTGGGACAATAGTACAGAGTTGAAATCATGAAATATTAAAAAAAATGTTAAATGTAAAAAACTGTCGAAGCCAAAGGAAAATTATTTCCCCAATTTTTTTATCTTAAAATTCTAGAATTTTTCCGTCATTTATATCTCTAAGGCATGATAATATTCAAACAAAATATATTTCATATTGTGTATTAAACTTACTCTGCCATATGGTATTCCAGTAGTTGTGTTAAATGCAGGTAAAAATCTGTAACCTAAATCTTTAGCCAAGTCCAGAAGTTCTCCTCTATACCATGGCATTATATCAGCTCTCTGTTGCAGATATTCAGCTAATATATGACCACTAAGAAGACCTCTGTAAAAAAATAAGTTTATGACATTTAACATGAAAATTCAACATCTTATAATAAGAAATAAATATATAAGTACATTTTAATTACATTTTTAACATTTATAAGTATATTTTTTAATAAATATATGTAAATAATTTTGATTGAAATGGTTTTACTCACCCAAGCATTCTAATATTCGTTTCAAATAAAGAAACAATAACATCTGTATCAAAGCTTACATCTCTAGCAACAAGTTTGACTGCATTCTCGAATTCTTCCAAATCTCCCAGTACCTAATATACATAAAATACTAACATATAAATAGAATTTGTTCTACGTGATACATTATACATAGTACTTGTTACAGCTTACCACTAATGTATCCAGTGTATCTACCAAAGTAAGTGAAAAACTGCAAATTATAATACATAAATTAAGTTATAATTCTAGCAACATGAATAATTATCAAGAATCTAACAAAAGCCTAAAGCTCACAAAAATACAATCACAATTTTATGTAGATATTTTTATGTACAATTTAACTTCTTACTTTCCCAATGTAGAATCTATATCACCCCTATTAGGTTCAGAGCCTCTATATCGTCCTTTACAGCTTAACGGCATCAGTTCATCAGCAGGATATGCATTATCCTTGAAAAAATTATAGCAACATTTTCAGATGGTATTCATGCTGATTCTTGTTTAAAACTAGGGATGCATCAGATATCCAGGAAATATCCGATCTGAAATATCGATGCCGAAATATCTGACATTATCTAGTTCTATCTAGCCAGATAGTTGGATATCATTAGTATCTGATGATATCCGATTGAAAATTTATATCGATAGTTAGCATTACTAATACAAATTTTATTTTTTTCAGCTAAATCTTGCCCAGTTTATTTTTCCTCTTTTTCATTTCAAATTAAGAATAAAACATATCATAAAATTATCACAATTTTTCCCTTATTGCCCTTTTTTGAATATTATTTTCCAGATATCCAAAGAATTATCTGATATCTAATTGATTGAATAATGACCCTATTGGATATCCAATTAATATCCAAAAATATGAAAAAAATGATAGAAGATATCTGATAATTTTATGATCTGGTACATTCCTATTTAAGATTTTAAATAGATTCAAGGCAGTCATGAACCAATTAGAGAGCCATGTTATCATCTTAAGGCATTACTTAAGACAGACTTCTGTTCTTAAAATAAGAATAGAATGAATAACAGTCTTCAAGTATTTTGTTTGTTTGTTTTGTTTGTTGATTCTATATGAAAATACTTTTTTTTTGTTCAAAATAAAAAAATATAAAATATTTTTACAAAATTGTTTTATCTCAAATACAGACTAGAATTATTTCTAACTTATATGTATATGCATGAGATATATTACATTTGTCAACCAAAATTATTAATCGTATAAACCAAGAATACAATATATCAAATATTATTTACCATATATGCATTGTATGCATGATAAAACATGTCCCTTGCTTCTTCTCTATAAAATATAATAACACAAAATATATAATCCATAAAATAAAGATTTAATCATAAAATATAAGTAAATAATATATATATACTTTAAAGCTTCTCTTTCTTCCTTATTCATATATTCTGATGGATTATCTTCAGATATAGCCCATAATGTCTGTATACTGCATCCCACAAATAACAGTCCCCAAATAAGAGCATCACAAGCCATTGTTTGCTAAAAAAATAAATTTAAATTCTCTTTTGTCAAGATCGCAAACTCCTAATAGTGCACATGGTCCATCAAAAATTTGTCCAACTAATCTATCTCATTTCAATGATTCCATCATTATGGAAGTATCAACGGAAATATACCATTCCCTCAAGATTTTTTCTGTCTTTCCCTTTTTGTTTATTTCTATATATTTTTTTCCATGGGACATTATCGTCTTTCAAAATCAAATTGATACATATCACATTGCATCAAATTCGATGAAACTTGCGAGTTTTAGTTATAGATCTGTCACTTCAGTCAAATGGCAGGAATAAATGTAATTTTCATCAAACTATAATTATGAATGATTTAAGTTTAATAAATCATTTATCGAGTCTCTTCTCTGATAATCGATATGTTAAGATTGATTAGAATATAACTGATGAACAGAAAGATGAATTTATAAAATGTTATAAATTGAATTATTGTTATCGGAAGATATATAAACAGCAAGCGGTAAGGACAGCTGATTGTGTATTTTCATCAAGGCCAGATGATGTGGCTGCAGTCAGTTTGTCGACGTGATTCTTCGTTTTGTAATACATATATGACCTTCACCAATATTTCACCAATTTTCCACGTAATTAAATTGTTCACTCCTTGTTTTCGTGATGATCTCGCCGATTTTCGTAAAAATACACTAATTCTTTATATTTCGCTTTGTTAACTGAAGACAAGTGATAGCAATCTCTCCACATCGTACATGATTATCGCCATTTAATAACCTCCAATGACTCTAAGTCCAGACCAGATCCTCATGCAGAATCCAGTCAGAGATAAGAGAATCAAGGAAGAGTGATGAGAGATCTCGGAAATTGGAGCGTTAGTGTTCCCTTTTCTGATTGGTTCCGCCTTTTTCAGTTCAATTTACGCAAATAGATGCATCCAGAACATGGTGGAAGAGATGTGATGTGCTAAGTTTGCAAGCGTCTCTCTCTCTCTAGCTTGCTCGTTCGTAATCCTAGTTTAGTCGACCTTAGGCTGGTGTCCCATAAGTGAAAATTTACGAAACGGAATAACGAGACCAATCACAATTGCAGAAAAGAAAGCAGAGTGACTGCCAATGATTGTGATTGGTTGCGCTGTTCCGTTTCGCTGTAAATTTCTGCTCATGGGACGCCAGGCTTAGTTGTTGTCTTCGTTGCACGCACATTATTTAAGTTTGGCCTTTTTTTATTATGTATTACCAACGTTTCTTAGTGTTGCATGCTTCTACCATAGCTCCTGCTCATTTTAACGCATTCATTGAAGTGAGTAAAAACTATAATAGTTCTGGGGATCGATTGTAGATTTTGAGGAAAGGAAGTGAATTACAAAAAGTGAGCAAAGATACTAAGTATTGATCAATTAAATTATGAATACTCTAGTGAATTTGCTCACTTTTGTAATTTTCAGCTTATTTGAAGATACACAATCGATTTCCTGAACAATATCTCGATTCGGTGCGTGCCCAAACTTTGAGCACACCATATTAATTCCTTCCATCATGTTGCGGCACACGATGCTTATTTTCCCTGCTAGATTACTAGCTGGATTAGAATCTTGCCAGTATTGGCTGCGATGCTGCCAGTGTCAGCAACTAATGCGGTGGCAAGATTCTAATCTAGCAATCCAGAAAAACAAGCATCAAGTGTCGCAGGTGCTGATCGCAGGTTTTGGAGAGAAACGCTTGCCGACTAACATAACCTGACCTGATGGCAGAAACGATGCTGGAAGGATAACACGATGGCTGCGATCGATTTGAATGCTCATGCGTTTGTAATTATCGTTTTGTCTTTATTGTTCATTAGACATAAATAAGAATAAATCGAAGTACTGAAAAGCACAAAGAGCGTTCAAATCGATCGCCACCGGTATGTACAGTTATCTTTCTAAATCTCTCTGTTTATGGACTATTTATAAGGTTTAAGGACTATCAACTGTGAAACACAAAACATGGAACGATATTCACAGTTCATTCTTATTTTAAAACTATCTTAAATAATGTCTTAAGATGCTAATAAGATCTTCGGATTGACTTACGACATATTGTACTTAAGACAATCTTAATAAATAAAAGATTCGATTATGAATATCAATCTGTTTCGCATCGTGAAGTTGATTTTAAATCTTTCTTTGCATAAGGAAAGATTCTTCTTTATTTATTCCTTCTATCATGGCCGGAAACCGAGCAAGATCTGCCATTTTCATATACAGCCTCGTTATGAGATAGATTTGCTTCTCGTAATAAGAAATCCTATAAGAATTGCGTATGTAAATCGAATAGGAATTGGGAATAGAGATTCCCAAGCTCTTTCGGAGTGTGTTTCTAAATCTTCGAATATTTTTTTGACTATTTTATACTCAATTTTTTCATGTATATTTTAAAATATGAAACTAATCGATAATATTTTAGCAATAAAACTTTATTGATTATTTCCAGTTTTTACACCAGTGTGTGTGTATATATATTATTTATATATATATATATATATATATATATATATATAT
>NW_017259204.1:167094-177954 GCF_001594045.1 Atta colombica
TATAAGAAATCTGGTCGATTAAATGAAAATGTCATATCTTGCTCGGTTTCTGTTGCCAATCTGCTCAAATTTTATTATCAGTAGATTGTTCGGTTTTTACTCGCAATCTGCTATCAGATTCTGTCAGCAGGTTTTGTTTGATTTTTGCTGCCAGTTTATCTATTTGCATAGAATGTTAACAAATTCTGTCAGCAGAATGCGATATCAGTTGCGATGATCAGTCTGCTAACATCTTTTGATCAAATCTGCTACCAATCTGTCGATATCCTGCTAATTTTATCTGGGTATTTGGGTATACATATATGCGAATAGAATTACATATATAGAATTTAGTATAGAAAATTAATCTATATTTATTTTTATAAATAAAATACACATGTGTACAAAAATATATTAGAAACATTTAATATTCGAAGCAACGCTTGAAAAATTACAGCTGCATTCCAAGAACGCAAATATCAACATTGCTAACATCCATGTTCATTTTAATTTTACGCTGATCTCTAAAATACATATCTACTATAAAAATTGTTATAGTTACAAAGAAAAAATTTTAAAATATTTAAGATATTAAAATTCAATTGATTACGAAGATATTAACAATTTAATCACAGTATACATATATTTGTATCGCAACTCTGTCAGCATCTTTGATTTTGATATTAGGTTGGCCAAACTGAAATGCGTGAAATAAGTATGTTATCTAGCATTACCACGGTTACCACTTAAACTTTCTTCTCTTTTCATTCTTTTATTCGTTTTCTCAAAACTTTTCACAAAACTCACTAGATTTATTCGCGTCAAAGATTTCAAGAGGGATATATTTTAGTCATGTTGTTTTTCTTCTAAGTGGAGGCGTTAAAAAAATATAAAGGTCACCTCAATTTTTTTAAACGGAATTATACAATTTTTTTTTACATAATATGATTCCTCTAATTATTCTACATATAAAACTATTAATGTAGAGTTATCAAAAAACTAATAGTTTACGAGATATTTTATACTTTATTCTGGCATATATCAACTTAAAATGAGTAATAAAAATAATATGAGCTAAAGGGCCATAGGAGTCGGCACTATAATTAAATTGCGCAAAATTTAACAATCGATTATAATACAGTACGTTTTGACTCCGTTTTTTGCGCTATCTTCAAGCAGCCATCAATAGACTGGCAGCAAACTATAATTACAAAGAATTGCGAGTATGTTGTAGAAAAAAACTTTGTATAATTCTATTCCTGCCAGCAATGCAGTGAGACGTATCCATTCTCAATATTCTACTGTTGTGCCACAGAGTTGCATAGCTGAGTGGTTGTAAGTAAGTCTTCAGCTAAAGTAATTTAGTAATGAGAATTAACTCATTACAACATAAAAAAGATGAAAGTAAAAAGAGAGAACAATTTTTTAAAAGAAAAAACGCTCACCGCATAACTGTCGCAATTGTAACAAAATAAACTATTGCCAATTATTGTCGAAACATCATCAGTGGTCATTACAAGTTAAAAATTAAAAGATTAAATTAAATCTTGACCTCAGCAAACGAGAATGGATTAAAATGGATTGAAATGGATTGGATCTGAGCTGACATTAGTTTAATATTTGAAAAAAAAAAAAAAAAAAACATTCATATTTAAGGATTACAAATTTTATTCCTAAGACATTAATAATAATTATACCTGAAATTAACTATTTCAAATTGGTATTAAAAAAACGCATTTTAGTGGGATTCGAATCTGGAAACTTTGGATTATGAATTTTCTACATTACCCGCTATATCACTTCTTCAATTAGTAAATGTGTTATTCATTTTCTACTTCAATTACAATCAGCTAAATTAGTAACGAAATTATATAAATATAATAAAAATATCATCATTTAGATATAATAAAGTATAAACAATTTATTATAAGACAACATGAGTAAGTGTCAGATAATCTCGTTTGTCGCACGCCGTGATTAGCCTAATATTCGGATTGTGTTCGACTTGGTTTGCGAGTGTTCACATCGATCATTCATTTTACTTCTAATCAAAGAGAAACAAAATATAGCTCAATTACGTTTATATTACAACTTTTTTTAGTTTAGTTGGATTAAAACGAAAAAGTTTTCTATTTATAATTTTGGATAATTTAAGTAGCATTTATGGTTCATTTTTAGATAAAAACTTTTTTTATTCAATTAGATTGAAAAACTGCATTTCATATTTAGAATATTATACTGAATTGAAGTATTCACGTTGCACAGAAATTGCTGATATTATTTTTGAATTTAATTGAATTAAAAAATCTGTACTTCCTATTTACAATTCTAAATTGAGTAGTATTCACGATGTGAATAGAAAATATTAATATTATTTTTAACGAAAGGCATAGAGATATGCTCTATGCAATTCCTATAAATGAATAAAAATTCATTCAGGATTAAAAAGGATTCATTTTAACATTCATGAATCAGTATTTCTGAAAATTTGAATCCATTTTAATGCATTTCAATTCATTCTCGTTTGCTGGGACCATATGTTATTAAGAATTAAAATTAACTATCGCGAATATTCTAGTCCGGACGATCAATTGTCAAATTTTGCGTAATCTAATTATAGTGCCGATTTCTGTGGTCCTTTAGCTCATATTTTTTTAGTACTCATTGTTAAGGCTCCTGAGTAATCGCCGCGACCATGTTGAAATCGTGACTTCAGAAGCGAGGAATGACACGTTAATTTATGTTGCATACCATTTTAAATAAATACAATTTGGATAAATAATAAATCTAAATGACGAGGCGATTAAGTATTAAAATTAATTTTTAGATGTTATAAAATGTGAAATACTAATTTACGGGAAATTTTTCGGAAAGTAATGAAATGCCTAAAATGTGAAATTCTAGTCTATTTTTTAGTAAATTGATATACTATCTTGATCAAAAAGTTCCCGGAATTCATTTAGAAAATTCAAAATACAAATTTTATTCAAAAGTGATATTGTCCCCTTCAAAGTACTCCCCATCGATTACAACGCACTTATGCCAGCGCTTGATCCAGCTCTCGAAACATTTCTGGAACTCTATTGTCGGTAGCCATCAGAGCCATCTTCGATTTTTCCGTTACCTCCTTTCGGCTGTTAAAACGCGTTTCCCGTAATGGTTTTTTCATGCTATTCATAAACGGCTGTTTTCTTTAGAATATCACTGCCGAAACAGTTTCCCAACATTTCCAAGGTTTTCATACCAATTTTGAATCCATTTTTAACGCAAAATTTAATACAAACTCGTTGTTGCAAATTCAACTCCATTTTTAAAACTGTAAAAAATCGAAAAGTGCAGAGGTAGATGTACTCAAGACGGCGTAACTTTACAAATGTCAAGCTATGATAAAATTTGGTGGGAATGTCAATGATAGATGTGGTAACCTAACCAAAAAACAGAAAATTCAAATCAGCTGACTCAGAACATCACCTGGTGGTAATTCCGGGAATTTTTTGATCAAGGTAGTAAACTAGCTTGTTTTTCTTTTGGTCTATTTTCTGTTCCATTAGACTGCACTAGAATTCTCTTGCTTTCGGCATATCAAATATATTTGAATATCTATTTGAAATATATATTTAAAATGGATATTGCGTGGTTTTTCGCCGCAAATGGTGCGAACAAAGAGGAAGAGCATGCAGTTGACAGGCGAAAACTTCGCATATTAAGAAAATGTTTGCGTGAGGTTAAATTAAATATATGAGTAAAAGATAAAAATATAAAGTGCATAAAAATCACATGAAAATTAAAAAATGAAAATTATAATAAAAAATAGAGATTTATGAAACAGGTTAAAAAATATCCTTTTTCTATTCAGATGAAGATTTCTCCCCAATTCAGAACAATTTAGGGTTTGTGCTATGTTCTCTAATACATTTTTCTATACGAGTTTTAAATACATTGTTTTCTTACTATATACAATCCAGAACAAGAGTAATGAAATAACATGTATTTATATCAATTCCATATAGCTTTGAGAATTTTGCAACACTTCCCCATACAATATCCAAATTTTTTAACATTATGTTTAACAGCATTTCTTTTTGTTTTTGAACTACATTCATTATTATTCTCGATTATATATATAAGAAATAACAAATAAGCACAATTTCCTATCAAAATACGTATGTACGTGCATACATGTATGTACATCCGTGAACACTTGTTAAATTTTCGTAAAAAGTTTAAGAGGAATGATATAAATTCGCCTTATGATCTCACTTTCTCGTAACTTCCTTACATCTTGGTATCGATTATGTAAATTTTCATTTTTTCACTTTTAGTACATACCAATCTCACGTGAAAAGTTTCACTTTTAAATGATATCAGACTTAATGATTATCTACGAAAATTATGAAAAAATGAAAGAGAGAGAGAGAGAGAGAGAGAGAGAGAGAGAGAGAGAGAGAGAGAGATAAAGGAGAAAAACCAGTTTACTTATTTCACGCATGCGCATTCCATTTTGCCAACATAAAATCGGGAAAATGCTACTGTATATTGCGCTACTGTATATTGTGATTCAATTGCAGGTAGCGATTGATTGTACCAATCTACAAAGTTTTTACAATATTTTTAGGAGATAAGGGTCTTGCTATTGTTAGATCTAAACGCGGTCCGGCTGCCGCGATAAGTGGAACGGCTAAACAACAATCGCAATCCTCTGTGCTGGCCTCATTTACTCGAAGAATCCTATCGTATGGTCGTAATATACCATCACATGGTCCGCCGGGGCGCAAACGATTTATGTAAACTCCTCGTTCATAAAGACCATCCGATACCGAGAAACCAAAATCTTCATAAACTGGATCCTTATGAAGCGATACGTGCACTATTTGTTGGGATCTGCTGTTAGCACCATTGCTGCGCTCTTGTGTTCTGATTTTTTAAATATAAAAAAAAGAAAACATTAAATGAATGAATAAAAACAAAAGCTATTGAAAAAATCTTGTTTTTGAGATAATCAATTGATACTTCGGATAAGATGGTATCGACAAATCTAATTGTCCGCTATCCATAGAGGCGGTATCCCAAAGTCTCAATATCTCCGGTATGGTACTGCTGTTTTCTTCTAATTCGCCCCAAGAATCCATCGCGCTGTCTATACTGGGAAGACTCTCTCTACCTGAGCGTAACACACCATTAGCAAATTGTGCCTGAAGTGTATCACTTCCAATATTGAGCTCTCTACAATAATCCCTGCAAAAATTAAATGTCTTTCAAATCTTAATCTTAATATTCCGAAGATTAAATCACAAAATATTCAATGCGAGTCAACACAAGTTTGTCATGTGTAAAATTCATATATTTGAAATAAAAAATTATATACGTTTCAACTTTTTGGGTACATATTCGTTCGTATATTTTTTATGGCTTAAGACTTAAAAATCTATTGTAGATACGAATTAAAGGAACACGGCAGTGTCTCACAATAACGCTTCGCTTATTGTATGAACGCCATTGCATGTAAAAGTTTTAGGATGCATTCCGATATTCACTGCTAGTGTTGAAACTATATATAGTATACGTTATATGCACTATAGATTTTCAGCACTGGCAGTGAATATCGAATCGCTTAATCGTAACCTAAGACTCTAAAAAGCGATAAATTGATTGGCGATGAGGCAAATGATAAGTCACGTGATTGTCTTCTTATTTGTTGATCATAAGGATAAGGCGTTAATCTTTCGATGGAACGAAAATTTGCGACTATGATCACTTTAAAGTTATGACGTTTCTCACTCACTTGCTCTTGCGCAGAGGATGCGACAATTAATTAATTAATTCCGACGCAGCTAATCAATGAATCGTTTTTTACGGTCTAATCGGTCTTACAATTATGATTACGACTTTTACGTATAATGGTTTGCGTCGAAACATTATCGTGTTTCTACATTTAAATTTTTAGTGACATTTGATTATAATAAATTTTATTTTTTTTATTCGATACTACAAGTAATTTTTTAAATGGATGAATATTCTGTTATATAAATATGATGACATTTAAATTTTAATACATAAGACAGATGACATTTAAATTTTAATTATTGACAATAGTTAACGATGTACTGACGACTTTGTATCACTTTTGTAATTTGTTAAACAATTAACTCTTTTGTAATTTGTTAAACAATCATGATGAATTTTGTTAATTTCGCATTGGATGAATGACCGAAATGTGCAAATTCAAAGTATGCATAAATGTGCAAACAATGAGCGATCGAATTGAGCTATAGAAAATTTTCTCAAAAATTGAGCCAACTTCATACGGATCGTTTTATAATCCAGTTAAATGCAATTTTTAAAGGCTCTGTAGAAGATCCCGGGAAAATTCTAACTGAATCTTGTACTGGGTGAACAATTACAATTTAAGAGGAATAATGACCCATTTGAATGCTTGCATTGAACATTTCTCGTTTATAGAAACGTAATTATGATAGATCAATTCAATAGATGTTATCAAATAGAGTATAACTTTAATACATTTTTTTAATAAAAATAAAGTAGTTTTTCTATACTCATTTTTACATATATCTGGCGAGACGTTACGGTTTAAAAGTAATATAGCATGAATGTGTAATCTTCCTGTTACAGTAATTTGCCCATTGCAGTTTTTGTATTATAATAATTACATGTGCATAATCTCTGTAATATTATCGGTGTATAATCCTTCTATTAAAAAACTGAATTCAATATTTGTATTACTCTAACTACACGCATGTTATTCATTGTATGTAGTAATTTCGCACAGGATTATAGTAATCGTATAGATTATAATATTCACCCAGTGATTCTTTTCCGTAAGGTAAAATCAAGATCAACATGAATTTCTTAAAGTAAGAACCACTATTTTTTATTTTTGTAGCATATTTCTGTAACTGAAGTCAAAACACTACCCAGAAATTGGCGGGAGGTTGACAGATTAGTAGCAGATTTGATCAGAAGATGTTAGCAGACCACAACTGATGTCGCATTCTGCTCCTGTTCTGCTGAATAGAACCTGTTAACATTCTATGCAAACAGACTGGTAGTAGAAATCAAACACAACTTGCTGACAAAATCTGATAGCAGATTGCGAGCAGAAACCGAGTAAGGTCTGTTGACATAATTTGACAGCAGATTGGCAGCAGAAACCAAGCAAGATCTGCCATTTTCATTTAAATCAACCGATTTCTTATAAGAAATTTTGTGTACATATATATAAATATAATAATACGGTAATAATTATCTATATTTATATATACTGAGGTGACTAAAACTGAGGTGACTAAAACTGAGGTGACTAAAACTAGAAACAATCAATACAATTTTATTGCTAAAATATTGATTAGCTTCACATTTCAAAATACACATGAGAAAGTTATAAAATAGTCAAAAAAATATTCGGAGATTCAAAAAACTCCGAAAAAATTTAAAAATCTTTAAGAGATTTGCCTATTCGCGATTTACATATGCCAATTCTTGTAGGAAAGTTTTCTTCTTACAAGAAACAAGTCAATCTCGTGGCGATGTTGTACATGAAAATAACAGATCTTGCTCAGTTTCTGCTGCTAATCTGCTGTCAAGTTATGCAGCAGACTCTATTCGGTTTCTGTCATCGATTTGCTGGTGTAGCATGTCATCAGAGTATCATATTTTTGACAGCAGTTTACTGATATTGTCTGATAATACAAACTCTGTGTACAATTTGCTGCCTTTCTGCAATCAGAAATTGGTAGACGCCGCTCAAAATCTGTCTCTTTAGATTTGGCTATAAAGTATTTTTTCATTAAGCACTTTTTGAATTATAAAACTTGAGTACTATACTGCTGATATTTGGTCTGGTGTTCGACTTGCTTACACTTTTTTATACTTTTTACACTTAAAATGAGATAAATATATATTATATTTGGTGCTGAAAAGAGAGGAAGCGAAGATGCTGAGTGTAAAAAGTGTAAGCAAGAACAAATTTATTAGCATTATCCAAGGTGTATCACATAGAAGTTACTTATTAAATTTAATTTATTTAGTGCGCGCGCGCGTGTATGTACTCGCGTACGTGCATATGTGGGAGAAGGGAAGGAGAGTCAAAGTTATACGTACCATAATCTTATTTCTCTTCGTTATCTGGACTGATTATGGAGGTTTTTCAACACAGGTAACACAGTGTAACACTGTGTCTTACATAGTGTTTCAACTATGACAGTTACACTGCTCGACACAGTAAAAAGCTAAGTACGAGCGTGTAAAATATGTCAATGTTAATCAACTTTTTAAAAAGTTATTTGGTAGCCGTACTTTTGCAATAAAATTTTCAAAAAATTACCTTCTTAAGTTTAAATAAAAATCATAAATCTATGATACACTAAGTATCATTATAAGAATAGAATGGAAGATTGCAATGCATTGGTATTACACTATGAAACTGCGTTCCAAGAAGTACTTTACACAGTGGAACACAGTGTAATATCTCTGTGTTCTAGCTGGAAAACAGCCTATGTTTGATAAGCAGCTTCAGATCGACATGCATTTTTCTGCTTAGCATTACGACATTGATATAACGAAGATTCCAACCCTTTACGCTTGATTTATTCTTTGTCTCTCACGTTTGGGATATTTAATGTAAGTAAGTTTCTTTGTCTCTCACTCGATCGAAAAGGGTAACTTTTCCCATCCTCCACACATACACGTACGTATAGTCAGAAGCAATGAAGTTGCGATATTTTTTTTTCAATGGATTTCGGAATGCAGCTTACTCACCAAGCGATTGGTTCTTATTTGTAAATTCATGAATGAGAACCAATTCCGAAACCCATCAAAAAAAAGTGTCACAACCTCATTGCTTCTGATTGTACACACACACACACACACACACACACACACACACACACACACACACAATCGATTAAATCCGACTGTCAAACCTCCACTTTGAATAAGCAATACAGTAACTGTCAAGTTTTATAATTCAAAAATTGCTTAATGAAAAAATACTTTATTATAGTGTTTTAAGAATGATTCGACTTCTACAAGAATATGCAACAAAAAATAATTCCCATTTAAAAATTCATGTTGACTTTGATAATGTCCCATATATAAAATCTGTTATTTCTATCTTCTTTCTCCCAAGAAAACCTACAGTTTTTATATAAATCTTTTTTCTGTATCTCTGTTAGTTTCTGATATTCGTGGGGCGATTAAAATGCCACTCTGTATATTATATTGACTTAAGTCGTAAAAGATGTTATATCGAGAAAAACATAAAGAAAGTTTATATCAAGAAATGAATGAAAAGTGATCTATTCGCATATAAACTATACTTCGTATAAGATCCAACATAGACCGATCTTCACGCCTCACGTGAAATAGATCACTTTTCATTCATTTTATGGCAGAAACCTTTCTTCATGTTTTTTTCGATATAGCACCTTCTGACTCGATCGATGACAGGCATCGATATGCAGTATTAAAAAAATCTCGAACCCCTTAAATGTCTTAAAAAGTAAGCATTTTTGAGAAAAATGTTTCATGCAAAAGTTGTACAGTAAGTTGTATAGTTAAAATGGTCTTATTAAGGACTTGTTGCTCTTAATAAGTACGCTGGTAATTTTGTATATATGTATGTATTATTATTACTTTATTGGTTTGCTTACAATGCTTACAATGTATTCGTTGCGTTTTGTACAGAACTCGTTATCATTCGTTACTACTACTAAAAAAGGCGAGAGAGTCGCTCTCGTCGCTGCTCGACCGTCTATTGCCAATTGCAGAGCGCAAAAAAGACTAACTAAAAGATTTCGCCGATCAAGCCGCCAATTGTTTCCGTATGGCTTTCTAGTTAGACTAGGCTATTCATATAGTAACTCTTAAACAGATCTATTTGATCTTATTAGTTTGACTTTTGGTGGTGTCACCAAAATCAGATCAAGGTCAAATCGATTTTTAAAAATGAAACCTATTTTTGATGCCAGAATTTAATAGCTTGAGTTAAAAGCTTTTCAAAACACTATATAAAGTTATTTTTCAAGTTATAAAACTTGGACATTAACTTGGACATTAACCCAACATTGTCCAACCGACAACTAAAATCTCTTGAATGCTATTCAGGATCATGTCCTAACATTTGTTAAGATCAAAGCCATTTGAGATTATTCCTCTTATTTTCATTTTTGCACTAAAAATTCATTTTTACATAAAAATGAAAATGAAAAACCTCCATTGACCTTGATCTTGATAAATGTTATTCAGATTATAATCCTGAATAACATTTATAATAAGAGATTTTAGACATCGGTCAGACATCTTTGGTAATGCTAATGCAGGCGGTACTGTAATTTTCAAGCCTTATAATTCGAAAAATACTTAATGAAAAGTAACTTTATTATAGAATTTTAAAAAGCTCTTAACATAAGTTATTATAAGTTATTAAATTCTGATATTAAAAATAGAGTATTTCATTAAAAAAAATTGATTTGACCTTGGCAACGCCACCCAAACTGATAAAATCAGTAAATATATTTTAAACTACATAATTTTTCTCAGAAATGCTTACTTTTCAAGATATTTACGAAATTCAGAACTTTTTGAATACCCTAAATATATATATCATAATAACGAAACTTAAAATCTTATTAGATGTACAACTTTGCTTCCGCCGTTTTCCTATAGATGGCTTTAGCGGTAAGTGATGGTCGAAATAAATAGATCATAGACGTCATACAATAAACTTGGGCATCTGTCAACATAACCCCATAGAAACATTAATCGATTTGTGTCTGCATCATAAAGTTATTCTCGATTGAAAATGTCAGTTTACGAGCCAAATTCTCGTTATTTGCGGGAGGTTTTAATTTTTTGCTTCAATAT
>NW_017259204.1:178029-182184 GCF_001594045.1 Atta colombica
CATTTCAAAACGCCTCAAAGCCATGGGAATGATTCAGAAGCAAGGAAATTGGGTGCCGTACGAATTGAAGCCGAGAGATATTGAACGGCGTTTGTTTGCTTGTGAACAGCTGCTTGAAAGGCAAAGACGGAAGGGATTTCTGTATCGCATTGTGACTGGGAACGAAAAATTCATTACGATAATCCCAAGCGCAGAAAATCATGAGGAGTTCCCGGTCATGCTTCCACGTCGACGGCCAAACCGAATATTCACGGCTCCAAGGTCATGCTCTGTATTTGGTGGGACCAGCTCGGCGTAATGTATTATGAACTGTTAAAACCGACTGAAACAATCACAGGCGATCGGTATCGAACGCAATTGATGCGTTTGAACCGAGCATTGAAAGACAAACGGCCGCAATACAACGAGAGACACGATAAAGTGATTTTGCAGCATGACAATGCTCGACCCTATGTTGCGAAAGTGGTCAAGACATACTTGGAAACGTTGAAATGGGAAGTCCTACCCCACTCGCCGTATTCTTCAGACGTTGCTCCCTCTGACTATCACTTGTTTCGATCAATGGCACACGGCCAGCACTTCCGGTCTCATGAAGAAGTAAAAAATTGGATCGATTCGTGGATAGCCTCAAAAGATGACCAGTTTTTTCGACGCGGGATTCGTATGCTACCCGAAAGATGGTAGTGGCCAACGATGGATAACTTTGAATCATAAATGTATAACCAGTTTTTTATAATAAAGCCTCGAATTTCGGAAAAAAAACGGCGGAAGTTGTATACCTAATAGTAAGAAATCATTACAACGATTTCTATGAAACCATCATTTTTAGTCATTTAACATCATTAATATAAATATATTATATCTAGTATTGACATTAAAATATTGTAACATGTCTTTTGTTACTTTGGTTCCCAGATAGCAAAGCGTGTCTCAGCAAAATCACACAAATCTGTGATTTATGAAATTGGCAACTTGCTATAAATTTCAACGATTTCGAATATACCAACATTGTAGCAACATACAGACAACAATGTGTATATGTAATGTCAGCAATTTAAGCAAGATAGCTGCAACAATATTATTTTATCGGCAATATGACAACATTATATAATGCTGCATGTTATTATGACAACATGATGGCAATAGTATGAATTTTGATGATAACGATTTTGCTGGCAAATTGCTGGCAAGTTGTTACTCAAAGTTATCATATCGTGAAGGCATAAAGTTGCCAATAAATGAGGACTCAATTGCTGAAATTCTGATAGCAATACATACTTAGCAAGCAACATATCAGCAACAAAACAGACACGTTGCTATCTAAAAACCTTTTATTGTTATATCTTCGAAGATATCAAAGTTTGCGAATTATCGCCACATTTTCATTCATTGCTTTAATTGGTATTAATGCCTACTTGGCATTAGCAATGGATGAAAACACGATACCACAAACCTTCTGGTATCTTTGAAGATAATATCCGTGAAAAACTTTATTGTTATATATTATATAACTAATAAAGAATAAATTCTTAATTAAAATTCATATATTATTATAAAATTATATATAAGAAATAAAGGTCTGAATCGAGTGGTACTAAAGTTAATAAAAAGTGATTCAGTTGCATACAATATTAGTATGAAAACAAAGTAACTTAAAAACTTGATGTAAAAAGTCGTTTCGGAACAGGTCCTTCTTCAGCAGTTCATAACAAATGTTACATATAGATGGTAATATAGATGGATTTTACAGTCCGCGAGACATAGTATGGTATTGTTGTAAGGAATTGATCCTCCTGTTTTTATGTGAATTGTGTAAACTGAGAAAACAGGAGAGAAAACTGAGAAAACATCTTATACATTCGTCTGATACTGTTCAGCGCAAGTGTTATAATTGTAAAAGGACCTGTGAGTTCCGAAACATACGACTTTTTACATCAAGTTTTTAAGTTATTTTGTTTTCATACTAACATTATATGTAATTGAATCTTTTTATTACCGCTTTAGTACCGCTCGATTCAGACTTTATTTCCTTTATTTCCTTTATTATACTTTGCATTATAAAAAAACGAGCGAAATTTAATTATAAAATTATATATTTTATTTAAAGCAAAAACCATTCAAAGAACAATTTTCGTAGAAAACGTTTCTACGAATTCTACATATTATTAAATACCTTATTTCCGTATTAGGATCTGGTTTTCTAATAGTTAGAGCAACCACCGATCCACCAGGTCGATGCAATAATTGAGCGGTTTGTCTCAAGTCTCCGGGATCCAGTTTTTGTCCATCTATTGCAAGCAGTCTATCCCCTGATGCTAAACTGCCAGTTCGATAAGCGAGTGATCCTCGGCGGACTTCTGTGATCATTAGATCCTCATTTACTGTAAGACCTAGATCAGGCTGGCCGCCTAATGGTCTAGCTACTCTCACCGTAAAGATTCCGGAACTTGGCACTATCGATCCACCCACTTTGTATTCTATCACTAACTCGATCTAATCATGTCAACATACGAAAATAATAAAAAAATTTTGGTATTTATTTTTGATGAAAAAAAATTATAAGAAAGCTCGAAGCAAAATGAATGTTTACCATTTGCGACGTCTCTAATATGTTGATTACTTCAGACGGTTGCAAATCGCGTAACATTCTTCGATTGATTGCGATAGCCTTATCGCCAGGTAAAAGAATGCCGCTTCGTTCTGCTGGACCGCCAGCTTCCAATAAACTTACTATATAATTCATGCGATCTTCGGTCAATTTAAGCACAAGTCCAAAACCTCGATGATCTGGTCGAAGAATAACGGTTAGATTCTCTTTCATTTGTAGAATTTGATTTGAGTTTTGTTGAGTCAACGACTGTGTCTTTCTTTTGACTGTCCTTGTGCTCGGGAGTCGTGGTAATATCTGCAATCTGGCAATACGAGAACTTTCGGAATTTCTAAGCAGCTTAGCGGCAGTTACTGCATCCTGAACAGGTGTATCATTTACAGCTAACAGCCGATCACCTGCCTGTAACGCACCACATCGATCCGCTGTGCTCGCCGGACGAAGACTATCGATGTAGACTCCATTTGATGTCTCTCTTACGGTTAAACCAAGCTCTCCTGAATATTTCCAATTTATATCTCAATTTAATCTAATACCAATTCAAAAGCTAAATTTGTTCTTTCTTTAATTTACTTTTACAAAAATGTTTATGTCTATGGGTAATACTCACGAAGTAATAAATAAAGAGATTCAACTTGATAGCGCGCGAACCGAAAAAATGGAACCGGTTGTGCGTTGAATTGAAAAACAGCATCTCCGCTGAGAGGCAAAACCTACTAATTTGGACATATTTAAAAAGCAGACAGTTGTATCAGGGCTGCATTTCACGCAAGACGATCATTTATTCTTGTTTAATATTTGGTGAATAATAAAGATAATGCAACATGCGCATGTGTGAAACGGAATACAGCCTAGTTGTACACAAAGACTGCGTTTCGTTTCACGCATGATGCGATGAATAACAAGGATAAATAATGCAGCATGCGCATCATGTGTAAAACGGAACGCAGCCAAAGTAAACTCTTATGAGAGACATCAACAGGCCTATTCTATAACTGCTCTTAACTCAAGTTTCGTTATTATTATAATATTGTTGCGCAACTTTTTTACCATAATAAAAGAGTTATGCATCGACGTTATATGGTAACGATATTTGCGTCAAGAATTACAGAATAAGTCCGCAGATACTAATAAAACGTGATGTAAAGCTAACAAATAAATTATCTGTTTTTTGTTCTTGCACTAGAACTCTCTTTCTCGTTTTCGACAAACATATCCAGTAAATGAGAATGGATTGAAATGAAATGAAATGGATTCAGATTCTCAGAAATATTGATTCACGAATATTAAAATGAATGCTTTTCAATTCTGAATGCATTTTTATTCATTTACAGGAATTTCATGGAGCATATCTCTATGCCTTTCAATTTAAAAATAATATTAGCTTTTTCTGTGTGAGTACTGTTCAATTCAAAATTTTGAATAGGAATGCAATTTTTCCAATCATTCAATTCAACTGAACCTAATTAAATCCAATTGAATCCAATTAAATCCAAAAAAAGTATTCGCTATTTAAAATACGCATTCAGATAGAAAAAAATTTCAAT
>NW_017259204.1:182284-190263 GCF_001594045.1 Atta colombica
CCTAAATGAGGTAAGGTTGATATTGCAAATGACGTCCAAATTAGGATATTCCAGTAGCGGATTCCCTCCCAATTCCACGAAATGATTCCACTTTTTTTCACGGAGTTGAATGTCCCTTATCTCGTACTTCGTGGTACTAAAAATTTCTACTTTCCTCATCGATTTTAATGAAATTAGATTCATTCGATGCGTTTTTGCATGAAATGAACGAATGTGGCAGAAAAAAGTGACGCTCTATCCCAGATAGAGATATTAATCGTTATAGTTAACAACTATTAAAATTAGAAAATCTATCACATTAATGGTATAGAGATATGAGAACATGTAAATGAGAGGCTGGAATAAATATTTTTTGTTTTAATTTCATCAAAATCAGTGAGGAAGATTCTTGAGTATTACCTTTACCTTATTTTATTTTCTTCAGTAATAAAAATGTCAAGATGCGATATATATGCCGCACCTATCAAAAACTTAATTTATTAAGTATTATTTACTATGTTTAAAGTAAACGAATTATATCAGTAAAAACTTTGTATTGTTTATTACTATGAAAAAAATATTAGAAAAATATTAGAAAAATATTTATTTTTCGTATTAAAAAATGAACTTTTTGAAACCCTTGCACTTTTGCCGTATATCCTGTAGAAGTGGGATATATGGCTACTTATAGAGGGAGGGGAAAGTATGTACGGCTCATGAAAAATTTACAAATAATATGCAAATAAGACATAAAATGACACAGTAACTTCTAAAATGCATTTATAAAGTTTTATTAAGCATGATAAATATGTATATGATGTAATAAATAATAATTACAATCTTCCTACTATATTACAAGTGTTATGACATGAGATACATGTTTCATGTAATGTGTTCATTGAATTTAGTGCAATGAATTCAATCTGCACACTTTATATTTTGGGCATAAATCCCGTCCATTAAAAATGTATATCCCAAACAGGTATGATATACAAGACAACAAATTAAACAAAGAATACGAAAGCAAAGCATTTGTATTTTCCCAGCAAACGAGAATGGATTAAAATGGATTGAAATTTTTTTCTATCTGAATGCGTATTTTAAATAGCGAATATTTTTTTTGGATTTAATTGGATTTAATTGGATTCAATTAGATTCAATTGGATGCAATTGGATTGAAAAACTATTTCTGAAAATCTGAATCCATTCCAATTCATTTCAATTCATTCTCGTTTGCTGGATTGTTATACAACATGCTTTATTATTCCTGTACACGTATATCATAAAATACTACTAAATCACTCCCTACAGATATAATAATTTTATATAGATTATAATTTATAATGGCGCTACTTATTATAGATAAATCGATTCAGTTCATAATAATTTCATTAATATTAACAGTAAAAAGCTGAAATCATAACTCAATATTAATAAAATATAAAGGCATGTAATAGAATAGTTGCAGGAAAATTATCCCCATTCCTTCTATTTTTTCTGATTTCTGTAGGTAAATCCTAGCGCGGCGTATTTGCCAGAGTTATTGTAAGCCCAGCAAACGAGAATGGATTGAAATGGATTTAAAATGGATTCAGATTTTTAGAAATACGGATTCATGAATGTTAAAATGAATCCTTTTCATTCTTGAATGCATTTTTATTCATTTATAGAAATTGCACAGAACATCTCTATGGCTAAAAATAATATTAGCATTTTCTAGCACATCGTGAATACTACTCAATTTAGAATTGTGAATAGGAAATACAGATTTTTTAATTCAATTAAATTCAAAAATAATATCAGCAATTTCTGTGCAACGTGAATATTCAATTCAATATTCTGAATATGAAATGTAATTTTTCAATCTAATTGAATAAACAAATTTTTATTTAAAAATAGACCATAAATGCTACTTAAATTATTCAAAATTATAAATAGAAAATTTTTCGTTTTAATCTAACTAAGTTCAAAAAAGTTGTAACGTAAAAATAATTAAATTATATTTTTTTGTTTCTCTTTGATTAGAAATAAAATAAATGATCGATGTGAACACTCGCAAACCAAGTCGAACACAGCCCGAATATTAGGCTAATCACGGCGTGTGGCATCGGCCAAACGAGATTAGATTATCCAATACTTACCTATGTTGTCTCATAGTAATGTAAATTGTTTATACTTTATTATATCTGTTATAAATAATAATATTTTTATTATATATTTATATATTTATAATATATTTATATAATTTCGTTACTAGTTTAGTTGATTGTAATTGAAGTAGAGAATGAATAACACATTTACCAATTGAAGAAGTGATGTAGCAGGTAACGTAGAAGATTCATAATCCAGAGGTCCCATTGCAGGTTCGAATCCCACTAAGGTGCGTTTTTTATATAACCAATTTGAGTCAAGTATAATTATTACAAATGTTTTAAGAATAAAATTTGTAACCCTTAAATATAAATATTTTTTAAAATATTAAACTAGTGTCAGCTGAAATCCAATCCATTCAATCCATTTTCATGTTTAATTTAAAGTACGCATTAAAAAAATTTTAATCCATTTTAATCCATTCTTGTTTGCTGGGAAGGTCTGAGCACAAGAATTGTCGTACACTTACTTAGAGACTTAAGTTGTAGATGTAAAAGTAACGTACAAGCTTTGACATATGACATACGATTTATTGCCGTCTCTTAGAGACACAGTACGTCATACGTGAAAGCTTGTGCGTTACTTATGTTTACAATTTAAGTCTAAGTAAATGTTACAATTCTTGTGCTCAGACCCTAAGTTGCCCCGATATTTTGCCTCTGACATCATTCTGTCACAGTATATACAGTAACGCAACTCTTTATTGGCACCTTTGATGTCAGCATGGATAAAAATAAACGCGCATGCTCGTTTGAAGAATATAACCAATTAAGGCACTGATATTCCATCTTACTTCTTCTCTTTATCACCTTTTCTTTCTTTCTTCTCAAATATCTTTCGTTATCCAAGATTTTTGTGCTCTCCCAATCGAAGTCACGTCCAAATTTTCTTCTGTGTTCCGTGATGACAGACGGATTTCCAAATTTACTATTAATCTTGTTTCGATGCTCAGCAATTCTCGCTTTTAGTTTTCTTTCCTTCTGTTTAACATATGATGCATTGCAACTTTTGCAACAAATTTTGTATACAACATTTTTCTTACAACCATGCGAAAGAACATCCTTCTGAGATTTGATAATTCCATCAAGCTTATTCATACTGAATCAGAATAATTTGACATTCAGGTTTTATGTAATGTTCTTGAATTTTCTATAAAGGTAAAAAAGGAATTATAAATAGTGTTGTTAAACGGGTCGGATTTCAGGCGCATGCGCGTCCAATGTAGCTTCAATAACGTACCGGTCGCTAGTAAATAGATCATCATCGCTTAAAATTTTAATATATTTTATATATTTTACATAGGTATACATATATATAAATATATATAATATATTTCTATATGTACACATAAAATATGTAAAATATATTAAAATTTTCAATATTTTTGAAAAAATTTTACATAGGGGATTAATGATCTTCTGTTACTAGTAACTGGTACGTTACTGAAACTACATGCATTGGATGCACATGCGTCTGAAATTCGGCCCGTCTAACAATACTAATGTAAACCGTGATTTCTTATTCTTTTCATTCTTTCTTCGGTTTAACGGAATCTGTTAATTTGAGCGTCTTATAAAATATTGTATAATAAAATATATGAGCAATAAGAGCAGTAACTTAGCACAAAAATTGGTGCGCAAATTTCAATATAATTAATCAATAATGTCTACATAAAATATAAATGTACAATAATCTATACCATCTTATTTGAACGTTTTGGTTTTCTTGAAACCATCATCAGCAAATCATAAATATTTATCATAAATACGTAGATGCTTGAAAAATCTTGTAATGTTGAAATTCGAAATCTATGTAAGACTGAGGATGAGCATTTCCCTACTTTCTGATTGGGAATAGCTGTAATTTGTCTCTTCGTTAAAAAGTCAAGTGACTGACTCCCGTGGGATAACATATGTTATAATTTTATATCGTATAATAAAATAATATAGTAAAACTAAGTCTTATATTCTTGTTATCCTTTATATAACTTGACTTCTGACATTTGGAATAACGAATTGTGATCTATGGAGAATGAAATCAGTTGGCTTTTAAACGAAGAGACAAATTATGGCTATTCCCAATCAAAAAGTATAGGGAAATGCTCATTCTCAGTTTTACATAGATTTTGAATTTCAACATTGTCACAAGATTTTTGTCATCTACGATAAATATTTATGGATTTGCTGATGATGATTTCAAGAAAATCGAAACGTTCAAATAAGATGGTACAGATAATTATTGTACATTTATATTTTATGTAGACATGATTGGTTAATTATATTGAAATTTGCGCATCACTTTCCGCGCTGTGTTAATGCTCTTATTGCCTATTATATTTTATTATATTTTTTAATTTCGGGAGATTAATATTTAACATTTATATTTTTAATTGAGCGTCTTACGTTTGAATAAAGATCTAAGACAAGAGTTCATCATGTCAAAAATAAATATGATGGAATAATCATTTTCTGAAAAAATGTTAATAATAAATATAAGATTCTCCTCATGACATTTGGGGTGTGACAATAAAAACATTCTATCATGTCAAAACAGCTCTCTGAGAGAAGATGGAGGGACAAGAAACTGAAGTACCTTACAGAAAAAATTGGTTATGATAAATTGGTTTATGGAGTGTGTTAAATTCTATATCTCCAACATATCTGATAAAGAATGGTACCTCAATTCCAAATCTTTTCAAGGCATTTTTCTCAAGATACTGCATGAAGAGTATATCCACATAAACTTGCCGCAGAAACGTATGCATAAAGAAAATTATTCAATCGCATTTCTCTTATAAAGATGCACATAAAATGTGATTGAATAATTTTTTTATGCATATGTTTATGCAGCTTTACAAGTTTGTGTGGATATACCCTAAATCAAGCAATGATGGGAGATTCCATGAGAGTTCCGAATTTCTGTCTGTAAATTGCCATCGATGGTGAAAAAAGTTGATTTTAATATTAGTTGTAAAGGATTTAAAAATTTAGTCTTGGGTTCTTATTCTTGAAAAGTATATATGCATATATGCAAACTAGGGAAATACTATAGAGGCATTCTCCATGAAGCGGATCCCCCCAGAACAGTTTTGAAAAAAATGAAGTCTGTGACGGCTCAAATTAAAGCTTGTGACACCTACTTTCAAAAGCCGGCTTTTTTAAATTCAAAATGGCGTATCCAAGATGGTGGCCGATTTCACAGTAGTCTTAACAAAATTCAACTACTTTGCTAACCTACTTAGCAATGCATTACGGTGAAAAATAACTCGATCTGAAGTTATCACGTTTGGTAGAGTAACCAAGTAAACGTAGATTCGATTTTGACTTCTTTTTCATTGCTAAATAGGTGATTAGCAAATTAATTGACTTTTGCTAAGACTACTGAAATCAGTCGTCATCTTGAATACGCCATTTTGAATCAGAAAAAGTCAGCTTTTGAAAAGAGTGAAGCTCGATTGCGCACATTATTGATTGAACACGGATCCGACTGGACACGGACCCGATCGGACACAGATTTGATTGGACACGGACCCAATTGGATACATAGCATTAGGACACAGACCCGATTGCCCATTGATCCGATTGCGCACCGACCCGATTACACACAGATCCGATTGCACAACGACCCGATGCACCCACTCTGCTGAACACAGCATTGATTGATTGACATTCCACAGAAATTAGAGGTTTGTTCGTATCACATGTTTCAATAAGCTCCAACATGATTTTGAGGCTTTCACGGGTATTTTCTTCAAAGATACCAGAAGATTTGCAAGTTATTGCCATGTTTTTATCCATTGCTAAGAGCAACGTTTCAAAAATCTTGCTATTTACTTATCAGGAAGAGGAGCATACTGATACGTATCATATGAATATGCTTCTCGCACTGAGTGAATAAAGTGAATAACAAGGTTCACAAAACATTGGCATTAGCAATGGATAAAAACACGGCGATAATCTGTAAACCTTCTAGTATGCTCCAATATACTTCTACTATAATTCATGGAGCTTGAAGAAAAGCCGAAACGTCTGTAATTACGTTTATTATTTATTAAATTTGAAATTTTCATATTGATTACACACCAAAATACACACTTTCATTAGTCCTTATTTATTCTCTTGTATTTAACATTTTCGAGAATTGTTTTTTTTATTTTTTATAAATAGAAAAAGAGTGTTTATATCTGAAGGAAAGGCAGTATACCTGAGAGATCACGTTCCAATTGAACAAGCAACGGACCCGAAGTGACTATCCGTGTCTCCTCCATATTTGCGACGTCATACTCGATTGTGAGAGATGCGATCGGTGTGTCCGAGTTCCTTTTAAGTGCGTGTTGTGCCTCCGTTAAAGTGAGTCCCCTCAAGTCAGTATCATCTACCGCCAACAATCGATCACCGGGCCTGACTCTACCCTCTTTGGCGGCTGGACCGTCCGCTTTTATCCCCGTCACTACCAATGCTCTTGACATTCCTCCACGAAGAGTTACACCGAGACTACCGTCTTCGCGCTCCACTTTCACTTGCGCGACTTTTGATGAGACGCTAGAAAGCGACGACAACGCGCCAAAAATATTCACTTCTTGATCATCCAGTAATAGAAAATTATGAGGATGATATTGTATCTGTGTTAATGTCTCTTCTGTTCTTGAATCGGAACTTGCAGATGTAGCAACACTTCCTGGCCTAGCACGATTCTTGTGCGAGCGCATCGTAACCAGTCTTAATGAACTGAACATCTTTGTCAACTTCTATTTCGATTTGAAACCGTAATAATTCAATAGATACATATATATTGCACAAAAATCAATCAACTTAAAATAGTTATTATTACTTTTCCAGAAAAGATAATCTTACTAATGACTCTACTAGTAGTACACTTTCTCTTTCATTTGCTTATAATTTTACACATATGGACATTCCAGTTTACATAATTAAGTGATTAATCACAAATCCCTTACAATTAATACAAATGTAAAAAAATTTTTTTTTTTTACAGTGTAATCTCTCATTTATACTAAATTATATTAATGGATTATGTACATTTTAGATGCGTTCGCTTTTCACGTACTTACACTTATAATAAGCGCTATTTTTAACGGTTTGTTTTGATTTCCCAGCGTTGTAAACACTCTCATGACATCAAACAAGTTATTCATTTTTGACTTTGTATCCAGGCAGATCAAAGCTGCGATCGATTTCAACATTTTCAGCGCTTTTCAGTACTTCTATTCTTACTTTACATCTAAAGAATGATAAACAAATGATGATTATAAGCGCTTAAAGCGCGTGAGTGTCCAAATCGACTGCAGCCAATGTCAAATTGACATTAAAATCGGAAATGATTGAAAAATAACTTTAAAATCACGATATACGTTAAAATAGAAATGAATTCATTTAATAATCATTTTGGGGTCATTTTGACATATTATTTTGATATCATAATGACTTAATAATTCTGCTTGATAACCAATTTATAAGTACAATATCACAGTGTATACAGTAGTGCAACTCTCTGTCGACACCTTTGATGTTAGTGTTGTCCAAAATGGAGTGTATACATACGAAAGTAAGTTACCTAGTTATGGTTACCACCTAAACTTCTTTCTCTTTTCATCCTTTTTTCACTCTGTTAAAATTTCTCGCAAAGACTCACTAGATTCTTTCGCATCACATTCTAACGAATTTGAAGTGAAGTAGGTGCTATTGTAGAAACATATTGGAGCATATTAGAGCATACGACGTGAATAAACTACTATGAAATAATTTAAACTTTATGAAAATAAATAAAAATAAATTATAAATATATAGAAAAATAAAGAAAAAATATAGAAAAATTAGAAAAAATATTAA
>NW_017259204.1:190363-196461 GCF_001594045.1 Atta colombica
TATGTTAATTTCTTTTGTTCACTTTTTCACTTTATTACTTTTTCACAAAAATTAGATTAATCTCTCGAAGTTTCTCACACAACATTTCATCAAATGGATAATACACGTAATACTTCTCTCTAAATTTCTACTCTGAACCATGTATGCTTGAAAGACAAATATTTAAGTGAAACATTGAAATGCTCATTTAAATAGATAGAGAGAGAGAGAGAGAAAGAGAGAGAGAGAGAGAAAGAGAGAGAGAGAGAGAAAGAGAGAGAGAGAGAGAGAGAGAGAGAGAGAGAGAGAGAGCAATAAAAAAAGAGGAAATGAGACGGGGCAACTTACTTATAATACTTCACGCATGCGTACTCCATTTTGGCCAACATAAAATCAGCAGAATTGCGCTACTGTGGCAATATGGTGAATGAAAAAGATTAATTTTATTTGCATAAGTATTTTGTCAAGTATTTTGTAATTAATAATGAAGAGAATTGTGATCCTTAGAGTAAAAATAATTGAAATTGAAATTGGTTCTTATATAAACACCTAATTGTAAGTAAAAAAAGGATACTTTGTTCGGAAAATTATATGAAAAAATTAGTAGTAATGTATTGTATCATGTTACAATATAGCTGCATCCCATAAAATGATATATTATTTTATTGTGAATGATATATCATTTTATCTTTGTTAAATAAGAATAAAATGATTATGAGCAATATTGTGCTTCGCAAAGAATTAGGGTAGTGATAAAAAGTTCAAGTCACATTTCAGGTTTTTAAGTTTCAATTTTATTTTCAATAGAAAAAAATTATATGTATTTATTATACTGTATTTAGGCCTTGTTAGCTTCATTGAATACACTAGATATATTTTAACGTATATCGTGATTTTATTTTGGGTGCGTTCTGAATTGATGCATGTAGCACGTAGGCCGATATTCATAGTCTTATTTCAAGACCGTCTTAAATAATGTCTTAGACTGCTAATGCAGTCTTCTAATTGGTTCGTGACTTCTTAAGACTGTACTTAAGACGATCTTAAATATGAGTATCTGACTATGCCAGCCATAGAGTCTGAGCACAAGAATTGTCGTAACACTTACTTAGAGACTTAAATTGTAGACGTAAGTAATGCTCAAGATGTAGACGTAGTAACGCTTTAATGTATGACTAGAGTCTTATATATGAGGGAAGTGACATTCATCTCTCACTACTACCTTTAACACATGTTCAGCACCGTCATATTTGGCCTGTTCCAATTGACCAGCTGACCAGTTCCCATGAAACTATTTACTCTATTATAAAAACCATGAACCATGATCTCAGGATGAGATTAAGTAAGTATTAATGTTTTTGTGTTTTTTTGTTGAATAATATAGCGATTAAATACGTTACACAAAAAGGTAAACGGCATATTCTATACAATTAATTTTATAATTTTATTGAATGCATTATTGCAATAACATTATGTATTTTTATAACATGATTACTATTGTAATTGATATTTCTATTTTGCCAGAAAGTATTTCGCAAATACAAAAATGACATGTATAAAGAAGATAATATAGATCAGTTTAATTATCATTAATTATTTCATATTTCATTTGTAAATATACATATATGTATTTTTGTTATGAAATATTATATTTTCTACTAAGTTTTTCTGACATAGCTATTTTTCTTAGTACAAAATGGATCAACCTTTAAAAAATTCGAGAGATCAATGCAATCCAAAAATTCTTTATAATACTGCAAATAAATCATCGATCAATTGAGAATCCAAATTGATAAAGCTTCACAAACAATTATCTGTCTAAAACACGAATAAAACACGATGCAAACTTAAATAAATTAAATGTGATGCTTTCTGATATTGAACAAATGAAGAATGAGATGTGTTCTACGAAGCGATTAATAAAATAATATAAATCAAATTATGTTTATTTATAACAATAATTATAATATTATAACTTAAGCTAATAGTATTATAACTTAAGCTAAGTGTGAAACAAATACTGAAATATATCTTCTTATTCTTTATACTAATATTTCGATTGAAATATAGGCTTCTTACTGGACTGTTCTAAAATTTTTTTCCTCACTTTTGTCAAATACTAAATATTATATATTTATTCTCTATTTTAGATATGTGTATGTACCAGTTCAGCTGTAGAAAGGAAACATATGCTCTCCACTGCGGGCACAATATGGCTACTTTAATTAGGTGGGGAGTAATATCAATCAGAAATCGCGATGTCGCTCTTCTCTATTAGGTGTAATAAAAAGAAATCCATTATTTTCATGCAAAAATAATGGATTTCTTTTTACTACCTTTTTACTTAATATATAGGACTCTACGTATGACGTACGATTTATGTTTCTTGGAGATACGACAATAAGTTGTACGTCATACGTAAAAGCTTGTGCGTTACTTACGTTTACAAGTAAGTGTTACGACAATTCTTATGCTCAGATCCTCACTCTACTAAGAGTCGAGACGTAAGCGGTTCTTCGTGATTGATGCCGCCATGTTACAGTTCATTAATGTGTTAGTGAATGTAATAGCGTTTTTCACTAGGCCGCAATGAGTGCGCATTAAAAACTCGTTCAGTGGTAGCAGCACTGTACGAGGTTGTCGAAAGTGCGAGTTTCTTGTACTCCCAGTTAAATACACGTGTCGACCTTAATACGGTTTAATACTGTTTAGTTGCCGTTACATTTGATGACATAAATATTGCGTAATTTATTATGGAAGTATTTATTATATGCAGCGTACATCGTGCCAAATTCTTACACTAAAGTGCAAAAAAGTGACACTAGGATTCTCAATGTAACAGCGTGCATCGTTTTCATGCGCACAAAAACACGTTGCCCGCGGCGAGTGCACACTTAATGCATCAGTTCTCCTAGTGAAAAACGTTAAAAGTGAGAGCAATTTTGGGATGTATCATGTTTATCAAGATGTCGGAGCGGACATTTTTTTCGCTTCGGCCTGAGTTAATTATCTTAAAATAATTATTGCTAGTCTAATTTTGACCATATTGATCCTCTTCTTATTTTTCCTAGAGCAAGTGTCATTTATTAAAGAAACATAAGAATTAGTAACCGTTTTCGATAAGACTGAAACATGACGTCCTTCTGATTTTGTGTCTCGATTCTCACTAGAGTGTCTGTAATAGAGTACATAGAAAGTTGTTCCGATTTAATTAATGCGCGCATTGGAAACGCTTTGATATCGTCACAGAGTAAAAAGAGGGAGGTCAAACTCAAGCGGCCGATTCTGAAAAAAATGTGCTCGCAACACGGTGTCGAAAAAACGTATGGAAGAACAAATTCAAACCTGTCAGAGAAAACTGTCAACTTAGAGGATTTGATAAATATTTTTCCTCCCATTTTCCTGTAATTCTGTAAATTTATGTATTTTCATGCGTAGAATATATTCTGAGAAGGAATGTTGTCGTTCAAATCTTGTTTTTATTCTTTTTAATTTCAAATTTTTTGATAAGTTAAAAAACGATAATTTAATGATAATTTATGACTGTGCATAAATGTATGCTCAGCAAACACAATTATATAATTGTTATATTGATGTAATAAAACAAAATGCAACAGGTAATACAACGTATTGATTACATGTAATGTATATGTTAATTGTAATTTCCCACTTACTACAAATTACAGTTATATATAATAATTATAATAATGTAATGTTATATAGCTGAATAGTTACAGAAAAGTACAGAATGATTACATAACATGCTGAAATGTCATATGACTATGATATAATTAAATGACTATGATATAAATAAAAACATAATCAATGTTATGTAATTGTTATATCATGAGTTATATTATAGTTAATTTCATTTATACTTTATTAGAGCGATCATACATAAAATGACATATAAAATGATGTATAAGCATTGCATAAAACTGCTGGACCAGCATCTTATATAAATCAATGATATCATTATGCTAGATGATCCAACGGCCTTAAGCTATGCTTATGTAACTTATGTCGTTTCATGTATGATAAGACGGGAGCACAGGCTCTTGCATAACGCATAACACATAATGCATAAAAAAATGAATCAATCAAGTCCTTTATTTCCTTCCTTTTTATGAAATAAAGGACTCTAATCGATTAATTTTCTTATGCCTCATGTTTTATGCGTTATGCAAAAATCTGTGTTCCCCGCCTAATCCTTATGAACTTTCTGCAATAAGCTGTTACCATGATGGAAAGATTATATAGACTGTGTTCAGTTTGCATGCTTACACGCTTTAAACGCTTATCAGCATTGCTTACATTGTTCGCTTTGGCGGTATAAGCAGAGATACGTTCCTAACGTCGTCCGTGACGTCATACTTATGCTCACAAATTATTTCATAGAGGTAGGACAGCAAAAACGTGAGCACAAATAAGCGCTTATTGGCCAAAATAAACATGAGCATGTTCAATCCTAACCCTAGTAAATTAAATCTATACACGTTTTTTTATGATTAGAGAAATGCTTAAGAGGTAACGCTACCCTTGAAACTCTAAAATAATACCTAAGTTTGGAAATTTATCGTGGGTTTAAATAAATAACTTTATTTAAAAATTATTTAGAAGACTTTACTGTATATATTGAAAAATAAAAAAATAATTTTTCACAAAATAGCATTAGCCTTCTTGCGAAATCGCTTTTTTTAAAACATGAATATTTGCAGGTTTTTTGTGAGATGATTTATCCTGGAATAAAGCAACAAAAATGTTCATTATCTACATATAATAAGCTTCTGAAGTAGGGATTTTTGAAAACATGAATTTTTTCAAAATGGTAGCTATTTATAGAAAAAACATTTTTCGTCCCAAAAATGTTTTAAAAAATGCTGATTGCAAAAAGAGTTTTCAACATTTCATAAAAAGTATACGTACTTCAGAAGAAAATATATACAAGAAGATTATGGTAAAAATTTATGTCAATCGGATAAAAATTGTAAGAATAACGTTGCACGCAAATTTGAAAAACTATATTTTAAAAAAATGCAGCTGCTCAGTAGAGAGACGTAGAAACGGCGTAGAGAGACGGTTCATTTAGTCAGCTCTAATATATACTATGATACTTCAATTCACAATTCGAGTTTTGTTCTAAAAATACTTGCATCATATTTCTATATCTATAAATAATGATTTAAGTACAAAAAAATAGATTTTTTTCAAGTCTCAAGGGTGACGTTATCCCTTAAGGAATGTGTTGGATTACGTGCACATTTTAACATTTTCTCGTAATATACTTGTATACGACGTCTACAAACATTTCCCGATTTTGTACTAATAAAAAAAGGACTTTGTTTATCAACAAGAAATTGGATGTTTCACAATAAATAAGAAAAAGAATTTACTCATACAAAGATGACATTAACAGATAAAGTTCTAGTTGATTTAGAAAATGCACAGACTGGGAATATATACACGATATCTCTAATTCCCAATGAAGTATCACGACTTGAATGCACCTTCGAGAGAAGGAATCAAAAGGTTATAAGACAAAAAATGTTACATTGAAAAAATTTAAAAAATTGTAATATTTGTTTAAATAGTTTAAATACTAATGGGACATTTGCTTACAATAAATATTTATTTTAAGAAATAATATTTAAATCAAAGTATTACTTTTTATTGAATAAATTTTTATTCAATATAAGCAAATGTCTCATTAATACCATTTTGAACAGATATTTATTAAAATTTCATAAATTTTTATTTTTAATACAAGAAGCGAATTATTTACGGTCAATTATCAATTATATGCCCAAGCTTAACGCTTAATAACCAAAATGAACAACTTAAGGTTTGTTCGCGTCGCATGTTCCAACATGCCCAACATGCTTCAATATGTTCGCGTCACCGGAACCAATATGGCGACTAGATATTCGCGTTGCGTTAGAACATACTCCACGGATCAATTAAGAGTACGTTCCATTTGCCTCACTTCAGAAGGTGGTATGATTGGAGCATACTGTATATACGCATGTGTAATGGTTGAAACGTATTGTATTGAAAAAAGTATTTCAGATTCATTTTGTATAAAAATGCATTTAATAAATTATTAATAAATGTATAATATT
>NW_017259204.1:196561-203964 GCF_001594045.1 Atta colombica
TTTATCAAAAATGCCTTTATTTTGTATAAAAACGTTTTTCAAATAATCGAGGTAACATAAAATACCCGAAATCGAGGCACATGTCCGACCCGTTCGAGTGGTCTCACGAATTAGATTAGGTGATATGCTCACTTGTCCTAAATTCGTTTGTGTCACTGAACACATGAATGCAATTGCTTCAACCGCCACCTTCCAAGTACCTTCTGAGCACTTAATTTGGAGCATGCGATGCGAACAAATTTTTATTTAAGCATTGATAAACCAAATTAAACACCAAAAAATAACGCTTATAAATATGAGCGATTACAGCGTGAGCGTGCAAACCGAACAGCCATGGTATGTGCAGTTCGGCCAAATCACGCCTACTTTTGCTCCAACCTCCGTCGTCAATAAGTAAGGATTACCAACGCGAAACATGAGATGATATTCATAGTTCATTCTTATTTTAAAACCGTCTTAAATAATGTCTTAAGATGCTAATACAGTCCTTGAATTGACTTACAATATCTTAAGATTGTACTTAAGACAGTCTTAAATGCAAGAATCAATTAAATACCGGCCTGTTTCGCGTCGTGAAATTGATACTGCATCTTTCTTTGTTTGATATACTTTATAATGTATTTTAGATTCTCTTTATATATCCTGATGAAAATGAGAAATTTCATAAATGTTCATTTAATATTTACATGAGCGTTTGCGAAAGTTCATTGAGAGTTTAAAAACGGTCACTAGAGTATTCATAAAGCGGAAATTGTAACGCTGCAACATTTGGAAGGCATTTTCCGACAAAAATAAAAAGTTTCATGAATGTTTGTTTAATGTTTACATGAGCGTTTTCTGAAAATAAGAAGTTTTATGAATGTTCGTTTACATGAACGTTCAAGTGTTAAGACTGCTAAACTAGACATTTTATCAAAAAAAAAGGTACAAAATTTTTCTGAAAACTGAAAAATTTTGTACCTTTTTTTTTTATTTTCTGTGCTTTTTATCCTATTCAATGTGGTTTTTTTTTTAAATGTGAGAAATTGGATTTCCTTGTGTCCCTCTAGTGGCAATGTTGCGCATTGCTTGAAAATTAGATATATATATAGAAGAATGTTTGCTAAACGGAAGAAAAATGCTTATGTCATAGAGTTGAAGAAACCATTTTTTGGGCGTTTTTAAGTTGTAATGTCGTTTTTAAGTCACGTAAACACCTTACAAAATGTTTATTAAGACTCAATAATTCGCCACATTGAAACAGCATTTAAACGGAAGAAAAATGCTTGTCTCACGGTATTGAGAAAAACATTTGCTAAGTGTTTGAAAAGTCTGACAGTAAACTTTCTGCACGAAGGTGCATCAGCGTTTACTGAGCATCTTTGTAAAGTGTTGCTTTAGCATTACAGAACTTTCATGAAACGATATATACTGTATTCATAAGCATTCTGAAAGTGTTTCAAACCTAATGGTATTCTGTAAGCGTTTTTATAAAACGGTTACGTTTTTGAAAATGTATAAATTCTTGAAAAATCGTCACCGAACGGTTGTCAACGTTTTATAAAGTTCTGTATTTTCGCCAGGGTAGAAAGAGAAATAAAGTTTGTCAAACTGTCTTAAGTACAGTCTTAAGATATCGTAAGTCAATCCGAGAACTGTATTAGCATCTTAAGACATTATTTAAAACAATTTTAAAATAAAAACGGAACTATATGAATATCGCCCCATATTTAACGTTTCACAATTGATAGCCTTTCTCCTTATGAACAGTCCATAGACAGAGAAAGCAGAGATTTAAGAAGAGACAACTGTCCAATACCATTGCACACATGTTATTCCTTCCATCACTACCTAAGTTTTAAGTCTTAAGTTGTAAGAAATTGACTATTTTTCTTGTAGCTTGACTTAAAGCTTAGATAATATATGACTTATTGTAGAATGCCCATTATTCTCTGCAGACATGTCAAATCCATGAATTAATTGTTAAACGCTGCTACAAAACATTTTCTATCTGGTGAGCGCTGCTTACTTGAAAAATACAGGCAATAGGAACAGGGAATAAGAAATTTCATTCTATCAAAAACTGTGTACTCTGTATAGAATGCATGTTTTCTAAGTATTAAATCTGTTATTTTCTAATTACAAATGCTGAGCGTAGCTGTTATATAATTTGAATATAACAATAATATATAGATCTTATAAATGTTATATAATATATAATATAACGATTATCTACCTTCGATATAACATCTTTTATACAAATATGTTACATTGAGATTATATTGCCGTTACTTTACTGTACAAATCAAAATAATGTAACAGTTATATAACAGTTATTTCATCTATGTAACAATATATATTTTATTAATATTACTATAATATAATATTAGGTGTATAACTTTGCTTCCGCCGTTTTCTTATAGATGGCTTTAGCGGTAAGTGGTGGTCGAAATAAATAGATCATAGACGTCATACAATAAACTTCTGGCATTTGTCAACATAACCCCATAGAAACATTAATCGATTTGTGTCTGCGTCATAAAGTTATTCTCGATTGAAAATGTCAGTTTACGAGCCAAATTCTCGTCATTTGCGGGAGGTTTTAATTTTTTTGCTTCAATATGAAGAAATCTGCGGCTAAGGCTCATCGAATGCTCTCAAATACTTATGGTGAGGCCGCTATTAGTGAAAGAACGTGTCGTGAGTGGTTTCAACGCTTCAAGAACGATGATTTTGATGTCGAAGACCGGCATAGCGGTGGAAGAGAGAAGGTTTTCGAAGATGCAGAATTGGAGGCATTACTTGAGCAAGATTCGTGTCAAAATCAAGAAGAATTGGCACGATCATTGGGAGTGACTCAAGCCATTTCAAAACGCCTCAAAGCCATGGGAATGATTCAGAAGCAAGGAAATTGGGTGCCGTACGAATTGAAGCCGAGAGATATTGAACGGCGTTTGTTTGCTTGTGAACAGCTGCTTGAAAGGCAAAGACGGAAGGGATTTCTGTATCGCATTGTCACTGGGAACGAAAAATGGGTTCATTACGATAATCCCAAGCGCAGAAAATCATGGGGAGTTCCCGGTCATGCTTTCACGTCGACGGCCAAACCGAATATTCACGGCTCCAAGATAATGCTCTGTATTTGGTGGGACCAGCTCGGCGTAGTGTATTATGAACTGTTAAAACCGACTGAAACAATCACAGGCGATCGATATCACACGCAATTAATGCGTTTGAGCCGAGCATTGAAAGACAAACGGCCGCAATACAACGAGAGACACGATAAAGTGATTTTGCAGCATGACAATGCTCGACCCCATGTTGCGAAAGTGGTCAAGACATACTTGGAAACGTTGAAATGGGAAGTCCTACCCCACCCGCCGTATTCTCCAGACATTGCTCCCTCTGACTATCACTTGTTTCGATCAATGGCACACGGCCTGGCTGACCAGCATTTCCGGTCTTATGAAGAAGTAAAAAATTGAATCGATTCGTGGATAGCCTCAAAAGATGACCAGTTTTTTCGATGCGGGATTCGTACGCTACCCGAAAAATAGGAGAAAGTAGTGGCCAGTGATGGACAATATTTTGAATTATAAATGTATAACCAGTTTTTTACAATAAAGCCTCGAATTTCGGAAAAAAAACAGCGGAAGCAAAGTTGTATACCTAATAGAGTATCTTCACCGTAAATAGCGCAAATTTTTTTCACAAGCCTGTGTAGCATTCTTGCCTTTATCGTAGTGATACTGCAAAATGTAGCGAATTTTTTCCTTATTTATTTTCATTTTCAAAAAAAAATAACTTTTGATCCACTTTATCGATTTCAATCTTTTTTGACTCAAAACAAAGATTAAAATGTCAGTTTTTAAACGCACGTCTAGTGTTGCCGATGCGATTAGTAGTTGCCGACTGCTGAGCATTTAATGCCATCTAGCGGGAAAAACGCCACGAACTTTTTCCCATATCCAATATTTAATCAAATAAAATTAAATTTTGTATAAATTGGAATTTCTGTATTAAAAATAAAACGTGCATATATATACGCGTTATCATGTGATACATACTTCCAACTTTTTCTGTAACGACACTACAATCACATCATCTCGATTTTTCATAAGTTTTCCGACACCGTGTTTTGAGCCCATTTTTATCTTCGAGTTTGGTCTCTTTCTTTTTATTCCGTGGGTAGCCTTGAGAATTTCTTAGATTATACTATCCGTTCTAAATTCTTAATACTCTTTCCAGTGCATTGACTGCTTCTATTTTGGCCATGGTAGAAATATAAAGGTATTCTCTTGCGCATACCCAGCTAATGAGAATTGCAGTTTGCTTGATGACTGCGTCATCACTAAGCGGCAAATTTGAATTGTCTAACAACATTAGCACAATAACATTAATGAATTATGCGTAATTTAATGTGTAATTTAATATTATTTTTTAATTAAAAATTATTTTTTATTAGCGAGATTAAGTGCATATTTTGAGATGAAAGTTCATTTTTGTTGTTATTTACAAATAGATAATACGAAATTTTGAGTATTTATATTCAAAAATATTAAAGGACAAAATTTTCAACACAAAATGTGATATTTTAAAGTCAATATTTTAAAGAGTTTTTATGTAAAAAATCTCAATCTTCATATTTTCACGTAAATGTTTAAAAAATAAAACACTTTGCACATACAATTGTATGTAATATATTAATGTATTGTATTAAGTGTAAAAATGTTATATTTATTAAGTATAAAACTTTTTGGGGAGAGTTTTATATTTGATAATGGAGGAAAATTTTGAGGAATTTTGAGAGAAAGGTTACGTAAATAGAAAAACATGGAACACTAATCAAACTCACTAATCAGACTCACTATCAAATATTCACAACAATTTCATAATAATCACACAAATCGACACAATTCGACACAAGTCGTTCTATCTTTCTTGACATTCAGAAAGTGACAAAGATAGAACAATATCGACTTGTGTTATCAAATGGAAAGCATTCAACATCAAGTAGTCACGTTTATGGCAGCTACATTATATTGAAGCGAAACACTCCGAAAAGTACCGAGTCTGCACGAATGTGACGTCATCAAGCTGATGCGCAGTAGAGTTCTAAATTCGTCCATGGGATGAGAATACCCTTATATTATATTTCTACTATGATTTTGACTTGAGGCAGTTTATACGTTTGATACGTTCATGCAGTCTATGCACTTCATAAAAATGATCACTTTTGCTTCAACGTTCAATAACTCGGTGAAAAAAAAATCGATGAAAAGTACACTTAATGAAAAAGCAAATTGAAGGTAAAAATTCACTTTTTCGACTGCTGTAAACCGCATTTTTGTGTGATTTTTACTCATGCTATAGACCTTTGTAAAATTTATACAAAATTTTTGGGACAAGATTTGATGGGTATCCATTTGTGTCCATATAGCTCCGCAAAGGAGCTTCAATCAGATTGAAATATCAATTACCGACTGAAGAGTAGAGATTTTAACTTTTAAAATGCTTTTTTAAAAATCTTTTACGACCATTTTTAATGAAGTTATTTTATCTTGAAATTAAAAGATTATTTAGAATTATCCTTAAGAAGGTCAAAATCAAGATTTACATATCTCTGCGAAAAATGATTACGAAGCGATGTTTGAAATAAGCGTTTTAAAGCTTAATGCTAACTTTCGAATGTTTCAAATTATTTTTATATGTAAAAACTTTACATATATTTACCTATTACCTTACAAGTATTTACTTGTAATTTGCTTTTTTGTTCAACATTGAAGCAAAAGTGATCATTTTTGCTTCAACATTCAATAACTCAATCGTACAACATTTAATAAAAAAGCAAATTGAAAATAAAAAGCAAAAAAAAGTAAAGATTCATTCTTTCGACTAAACTGTATTTATGTGTAAATTTTACTTCACGCCATATACCTCCGTAAAAAATTTTCAGATTTGACACGTATCCATTTGTATCTATATAGCTCCATAAAGGATCAATTAGATTGAAATATCAATTATCGATTTCAAAAGTAGAGATTTCAAGCTTCTGAATGTTTTTTTTTATTTTTTGTCTGCAATGTTTCACCGAGTTACAGTGTTCTGTATAATGCGAACTTTGACCGCGTTCGAAAGTGCTTCCTATTTTTTGTTGAGTAATATAAAATCATAAAATGTGTATATATATATATAAAATATTGTTTCCTGGATATATATTTGTTAATTTAATTATACTACTATAAAAACGGAATTTCGAAAATAACTTTCCTCTCTTCTCTCTTTCTTTTTAATTATTATATTTTAATCATATTAATATTTTCTCCTCTGGAAAAGGCCCAATATAGCAAAAAATTTAAATTGAAATTTGTCTGGATTTTGGTGACCCTATATAATAAAGTTATGTTTCATTGAGTACTTTCCGAGTTATGGAGCTTGAAAGTTACAGTAGAAAGTTAACGCTGCCGGCGTTATTTATGTACGCAAGCGCATGTGAGCGGGATTCTTATGCGCGTCTCCGTGATCTATCCACACTGCTTGACACGCTCACGCGCACTCATTTAGTCCAATCCTTCTCAATTGAACGATTTAATTTTCCTCTTTTTTTCATATATCTTTTTCTTTTAATTTTTTTACATTAGTGGATTTTTTCAAAGTTTTTTTCAAAATGACCGCTTACAGTTCAAATGAAATCGTTGATATTATTCTTGTGCTTGGTGAAGCTGGACGAAATTGTAGAGCAAAAAAATTGTATCGTAATTGATATCCGTTTAAATGACATCCAGATACAGATAAGAAGAATTTTATTACGTAAAAGAATCCATAAACAAAACCGCAAGCAAATAAATGCTGAAGATGATGTTAATGATCGTTAGTTGATTAGATCAGTGATCGGTCTTGCCTTAATCGGCCAAATCAATTATCGGTCTTAGTTGGTCGGATCAGTCCCGATCTTGCCTTATGCCCATTTCCATCAACGTAGATTAACTTTAACTCGGTTCAATCGAGTTGAAATGGGAAATTTGTGGAAATTGTGGCATTAATCAGTCGGATCAGTGATTGGTCTTGTCTTATAATTTAACAAGTACTTAACGAAAAATAACTTTATTATAGTGTTTTGGAAAGCTCTTGAGATAAGCTACAACAATATGTAAAATAGGGGTTTTCATTTAAGAAAACATTAATGATATTGACCTGATTTTGACAAGGTCACTCAAGGTCAAGTCCATATTTTCATAATGTGTCCCCTTTCAAGCCATGCAATTTTCGTTCGAAAAATTTTTCAATAAAATCATCGATTCGCGAGATAATTGACCATATATCACTTAAAATGAAACACCTATATAATTTTATACGTGGATCGTTTGATAAGTTTGGTAAATTTCCGTGAAATGGCGCTACAATCCATTTGATGACGCGACATC
>NW_017259204.1:204283-204550 GCF_001594045.1 Atta colombica
TTCGAACCTCTTCAGGCCAAATTTCAGCCAGAAAGGATGCATAGTTCACATTTGGTAGTCATTTGAAGCGAGATTGGCACGCAAAAAAGTGCTCTTCCATCAAGACAACGCGCCGTCCCACAAGTCGACCGTTGCAATGACAAAACTACGAATTGGGCTATGAATTGATTCCTCATTCACTCCATTCTCCGGATTTAGTCCCATGTGACTTCTTTCTGTTCCCAAACTTAAAAACTTGGCTCGATGGGAAGAAATTCTCGTCAAATG
>NW_017259205.1:0-776 GCF_001594045.1 Atta colombica
AAAATTGTTAAGTAAGGATGAGTTACATTTTAATAAATAAAAGAGTATTTAAAAAATTTTAAGTATTTTGAATATGAAGGATTTAATAGTAAATTTAATAAATTTATTAGTTGAAAGTTGAAAGTTAAATAGAATATGTACAAATTGCCCGTCATTTTCATAAATAAATAGTTGAAAAAAGTCGTAACAATGTAAATGTACAGGAATGTGTATTTAGGTGAAATAAGTAATTAATATATTTATAAATTAATAGATTAAAGAATAAAATAATTAAGGTAAGATTTATTTATAAAAGTGAGTTTAAAATAAATAAGGAGAGAAAAAGTTAAAATTTTTAAAATATTTTATAAATAATTTTTATAGAAGGGTTTAAATGAGTTTAATTAATTAAAGATGTATTAGATTTAAAAGGTTTTATTAATAAGAATAAAATAATTAAGAAAAATTATATATAGAGTAATGTAAATGAATTTGGGTAAATATATAGAAGTAATTTTAATTTAATGTATCTTTTGTATCAGGGTTTATTAAAACATGGATTAAAAATTTTAATTTTCTCGAAATTAAAAGAGCTAATAGTTATTATGGTCAATAATTTAAATTATGTTAGTTAATGTGAAATAATTATTAATAATAGACTGTTAGAGGATATATATTCTAATCAATTTTAATGATATCTAGTTTTTTTTAATTTAAATTTAATTTAATCTTAAAGAAATATTTTAATGTGTAATAATTTTTTTTATAAGAAAGTTATTATTATTTAAGAAAATAAG
>NW_017259205.1:1050-17325 GCF_001594045.1 Atta colombica
GAATGAATGTAGGAATGAAACTTAAACTGTCTTAAGTTAAAAAATTGAATTTAGTAATTAAATAAAAATATTTAAATGGAATTATGGGACGAGAAGATCCTATAGAATTTTATATATAAGTTTATAGCAGTCATAAATTTAGGAGCTTAATAAATTTATATATTTAGTTGGGAGGATTGTTAAATTTAATAAACTTTAATTAGAAAAAAGGATATTAATGAATAGTAAAATTAAAATTTGATGGATTTATTTAAAATTAAAAAAGAAATAATTACCTTAGGAATAACAGCGTAATATTTTCAAAAAGGCCATATTGATAAAAATGATTGCGACCTCGATATTGAATTAAGATAAAAATTAGATGTAGAAGTTTAATATTTAAGTCTGTTCGACTTTTGAAATCTTACACGATTTGAGTTTAGATCGGCGTGAGTTAGATTGATTTCTATCTATAATAGGTTAATATATAATAGGTTAATAAATATTTGTACGAAAGGACTATATTTGTGAATCTAATTTTTGTAAAATAATTTAAAATTTATTATTTTTGGATTATTTAACTAGGAGATAGTTAGTGTTAATTTTAAAAATTAAATAAAGGAGGGTACTAATAATATTGAATAAAAATATAATATATATAAATTAATATTTATTGTTTATATAGATGAGATGAGTAGTAAATAAATATTTTAAATAATTTTAAAGATTTATAAATTATTAAAAATAAAAGGTAATTATATTATAGGTTAAGAAGAAGATAAAATAATAATGAAGATAGGTTAAAGTTTATTAATTTATTACTTTGGCAGAATAGTGCATTAAATTTAGAATTTAATAAAATATGAAAATGTTTAATTTATATAAGTAATAAAATTATTTGGGGCTCGAGGAGGTATTACTAAATTTTATTATATAATTATCAAAAAACGGGAATCATTTATCATATTTGCAGGAAAATGTTGGTAAATTTAACTTAGACAACCGAATGTGCGTACTACGATCTGAGTCGCGAACACTTGAAGACGATAAAGGATGGACATTCGCAATGTCGGCGAAGGAAAAATGAGCTCGCGGATCTTAGCGCATAACGCATAGAACGCTTCCTCGAAACCATCTCGATTGCAGCTTCATCTAATGATACTAGACGTGATTGCACATCGTTATATTCCGCCCAATAGTGTTCGAGTTTCGGCTTACGCTCTTCGAAATGAGCCACTATTGACAGGTGCCACTAATGGTGCCTTTATCGCGTGCTGTCGCTTAAGTATCGTCGCTTCTGATTGGTCGACCATCTTGAATGCAAATACGAACACGTACCAGGTATATTAGCTTAAATCCGCTGTTTTTTAGTCAGAAAAACACATTTCTTTTCCTAAGAAGCAAAAATAAATTTATTCGAAGTATTTGCCCTCGCTAACTATACATTTTTCCCATCTTTCGGGCAATTTGTGTATACCACGCAAAACAAAAAAATTCCTCATCTTTCGAGGCAAACCACTCAAGCCATTTTCATACATCTTCGTAAGAATCGAAGTGCCGCTCAGCGAGCGCGTGGCCCATCGACGAAAACAGATGATAGTCAGAAGGTGCCAGGTCTGGTGAATAAACGGGATGGAGTAGCACTTCCCAGTTGAGTGTCTCCAAGTAGTTTTGTTGACGTGAGCGATGGTGCGTCGTGGAGGAAAATCAGCTTGTCATGTCTTTTCCGATAATGCGGTCTTTTTCACGCAGAGCACGATGCAATTTGATCAGTTGTTGGTGGTAGCCGTGAGCATTAACAGTTTTACCAGATTTAAACTTGTAGTAGATGACACCCTCATGATCCCATCAAACGCACAGCATCGTCTTCCGTCCGAAGCGATTTGGTCTTGAGGAATATTGATGATTGAGGAAGATGTTTGGGCGGGATCAATCCAAGATTTCTTGTGTTTAAGATTCTGAAAATAGATCCACTTTTCATCGCCTGTCACAATCCGATGCAGGAACGACTTTCTTTTTTGTCTGGCAAGCAGAATTTGGCATGTGTTTTGGCGTCGCTCCATCTGCCTGTCGTTCAATTCATACGGCACCCGTTTTCCGATCTTTTGAACCTTCCCCATGGCATGTAGCCACATGGAAATGGTTGCTTGAGAAACACCCAATTGCTCGGCAAACATTTTTTGCGATTGGGTATCGTCCTCATCCAAAAGAACCTGCAATTGACAGTCCTCAACCTTCCTGGGCCGATTTTCACGCTTCTTGTCACTCAGGTTAAAATTGTCATTGAACCGGCGAAACCAATTTCTGCACGTTGTTTCCGATAAGGCATTGTCACAGGCCTTCACAAGCATTCGATGCGATTCGGCAGCCGATTTCTTTAAATTGAAACAGAAAGCAAAGCTTCTCGCATATGCTTTTTTTTTAGCAAAAAACTAAACATGATTACGAAAGAAAAAATGTATGTTGTTGTATGAAATTGCTGATGATGTGCACTGATTGTTGACAGATGTCAAACACATAAGAAAAAGTGTGTTGCCCAGGGTAGCTTTGAACGCTCACTAATGCCACCTATGAGCAAACAGCAGATTTAAGCTTATATACCTGGTATACGCAACATGACGAAGGGAATTTGATCGGCAACGAAGGCAATGGTCTTCCTTATCTTGTTACGCATGCAATTAATCCTAGAAGAGGATGCGAAATGCTAGATGCCTTTCAGTCGAGCGTTGTTAGACGGAAACGTTCCTCTCGCAGATGTTGCGCCGTTGAGGAATGGCACCGTTGCACGTCGTCTGGATTAGGCCTTGTTTTCTGCCGTCGATAGGATTCCGCTAGCAAAACATTGATTCTGCGTCAGGATATGACGTAATATGAGCCGGGCTGCGTCTCTGATGCATAGACGCAGGCCTTGCGGCTGCTTTTATTGAATTGTGTGCTGTCGCTAGTGCGACGCTTACACTGACTGCTGCAACACTTGTCTCGTCTCGATGAGATATCTTTGTCTGACTGCCAAATTGCTGTTCGCCACTTCACTGAGGTCAAATACTTGACAGAATCCGGCTCGAAGGACCAAGGAAATGTTGAAAATCTTGTTGCGTGCACGATTTATGATGATACGGCCATGCGATCACCGTCCAAGCGGTTCGCACGGTATAATTGTTTCGAGGGCACTTGGTCGAGAAAAATGAGATTTTCCATGCTTTCCAAATTTTATTTGAACAGATCTCAAATGCGAACGTGTTTTACAGTAGCGGAAAGCATCTCAATGGTAGCGCGGTAATATTTGTCCATGAGGCGAAACACGTGCAGTCGACGAGACAATTAAAGCAACCATAATAATCTGAGTGTTTCAGATCGATTACACGCGATGCATGCGTCGCTTAACAATCGACATTTCGTGGATTGATCGATTCTTTATCGATGTGAATAGATGATATGACTAGATGCCATAAACGATAGGAATACCGAACAATATATACATATATATATATATATATATATATACATATATAGGGTCTTTCAATAGAGACGTTCGAAATTTGTTAGATCATAGCAGCCATTAAAGTGACATCTGTCAAATTTGTTGTGAATTGTTTAGTAGTGTATGACAAATCACCATGGAAGGTCATAGTGTTGAGCATTATTTCTAATACATAACATTTACGTCATTTTGTCGATGTCTATAAGTAAAATGTAAATATATCGTAAATATATCGTAAATATGACATTAGTATTATAATATAATTGTGACATCATGTTTAATGCAATACAATTATGTGATTTTGGTGTTTTCAATAACGAAAACTTTACTTAATGGCATAAAATGTGAACGAGCATATAACATATTGATATTGCGCTTTTTAATATATAAAAGTCTAATGTAATATATGGTATATTTAATATGTTCGCATGGAATGTTTCTTAATGCTTTGTAATGTATTTAATATAACAAAGCCGTGTTTGTAATCCGATAAAAAATTTTTCATGCATGAATATGTATAAATATACATATTCCTGCATGAAAAATTTTTATATAAACATGCATAAATATTTATAAACATATATAATTATATATGAAACATACATCCTTCTTTCTTTTAATTCTAATAATTATATTTTTAATGTTTTCTCATTATTATTATTATTTTTATCACACTAAAAACTTTACAAAAGAAAGAAGGATGTATGAGTATATTTCATATATTTATGAGTATATTTCATAATTAATTTAATTACATATTTTATAATTAATATAATTATATATGTTTATAAATATTTATGCATGTTTATCTATATTTATACATACATTTATACATATATTTATACATACTCGTGCAAGAAAAATTTTTTACCAGGAAATGTTTTCCATAAAAAAATCATGCATTTATATAGCATACCCACACACACACACACACACACACACACACACACACACACACACACACACACACACACACACACACATACACACACACATCTCAAATTTGAATATATTTATGATATCTCGCATTGCGTGTTTACTTGGCACGAGACATAAACTATCAGCCGAGGTTTGTCGCATACTCCAATATGTTCCTACTAAGGCGTTCATTAGAGTGAAAAAGAACTACTATAGTAGGAGTATTATAGGAGCGTATATTGGAGCATGCGACGCAAACCTCTTTACAAATTAATATCTCGTTAACTATTGCAAAAATAGTAAAATGGTAGAGAACTTTTCGTCTCTGAAATTTAGTCCGCTCTACCTGCCTACAAATGTTGTCGATAGAATTATCATTGTATATGGTCTATGGCGCAAAAGCGTAATCTTTTCATCCGCGGTCTCTCCATGATCCATCCCGTCAAAAACTAATTTACTAATTTGCAAATTAATATGATGGAAAAATGGTTGATATCGAATTTACAGTCTTCTTTGAGTGTAATGTATCTTTTCATTGTGTAAAATTGAATAAAGTATATATTTATATATTCAACAATTGCTTGATCAATTTAGATCATATAATTAGCTCGACTTTCAACACTTTCTTTATCGAAGTGTTCTGCATATTATGATTTACGATTTACATGCTATTTCTTCATCGTCTATTCGTATTTGGTAAATGCGATTGTTTTTATATTTTTAATTTAGACATTTGATGCATGATCGGTGTTATTGAGTTTTAGATTCGTGTTAGACCGAAATCAGACTACGCATTGGAGATTGAGATTATCGATTAAAGATTGAAGATTGTCCAATTACATTATATATAATAGCGATTTGTATTGCAATTGATAATATGGCTGCTGAGTCCACTATTCGAAAATACGTATTGCGCTATTTAACCTCAATTTTGACTCAACTGTGACTCAACAACTCAATGACTGTTGACCGCGACAGACACGTCGATTCGGGTGCTTTTTCATCGTATATTTTTGAAAGTGTTGATAACTTTGATCGAGCATAAACCTCTATTGTTTGTCAATCTTTTGCTTGTACAGAAAAAATATCAAATGTTCACCACATGATTAAAAAGTCGCCAAGCCATTGGCTATTATTGAGATTGAAGATTGGGAAAATAGACCGAGCTCTAATTTTAATCTCTATCTTTGCTTTCTTCGCTTTGATTGATCAAAATCCAATCTCCAATATGCAACCTCGATGCAATCTCAATCTCCAATGCATAATCTGATTCTGGCCTTAGATATCGGCATTTGAATTATCTATACTTACAATTCTCAAGTCACGATGATGATTTAGAGCCGATCTCACCAATTTTGATTAACCTAATCAGTCGATTAAATTAATTGATGTTGGAGCCAATCCTTAAGATTTGTTCGCGACATGTTTCTATATGCTTTTATCATAATTTTTATTCCGACGATCACATAGAGTGAGTAAAACCTGTAGCAGGACCATGTTGGACCATACGATGCGAACAAATCTCGAATATTTTTGGATGCTTTACAATGACATAAATCAATACAAACATCGTTCTTTGTTATTCATTGAATCAAGAAAGAATAGAATGCCGCTTATGTTTGTGTCACTAAATGGAAAATACCTTCTAAAAATACAGAAAAATATGCCAAATGATTTCGACATAATTTCTTTTCAGATATTCACCTTTACACTTTCATTAGAATCACACATATTTTAATTCTAATAACTTGTACTTATATATGTGATACTTATTAAAGTGCTACTTGTAGCTACAGCACTTTACAAAGCATAATGATGATATCCGCTAACGAGATGTAATCATTTTCAGGGCATTGTCTTTCATTACAAAATGTTATGAAAAAATTATATTTATCCTATTTCCAGAAAATTTTGTTATGTTCTTTGAAACATGAAATAATACAATAAAATATTGTTTTTTGCTAAAAAAAATTCTCAAAAATTTTCACTCAAGAAATAAGTAATGCTTATGTATCATATTATGGATTTCAATCTAAGTATGTAAATATGAAACCGGAATTTTTTAATAGAAAATATACATTTATTGCAAGAAAATGATAAAAAATATTTCATTCGAAGTTGCCCATCGGTAGCTATACATTTTAACAATTTGTGGATGCCACGCCAAAAAAATTGTTGCTCTTTTGAGCCAAATCAGTCTAGCCATTTTCGTACATCTTCGTAAGAAGTGAAGCGCTGCTGAGCAAGCGCGTGTCTCATCGATACAAATAAGTGATAATCGGACGGAGCCAAGTCTGGTGAGTAAGCCGCATGCGAAAGTATTTCCCAACCAAATGCCTTAATCGTTTTCTTGACCAGTTTTGCTGTGTGTGTGAGATGGTGCATTATCATGAAGCAAAATCACTTTGTGTTGCCTTTTTTGATATTCCGATCGTTTTCGCACAAAGCTTGATTCAAATTGATCATTTGTTATCGGTAGCGTTCAGTATTAACGGTTTCGCCAGGTTTTAGCAGTTCATAATAGATCACATCTTTCTGATCCTACCAAACACAGAGCGTTATCTTCCGTCCATAGCGATTTGGTCTTGCAGTCGATGTCGATGGTTCGCCTGGAGTTACCCATGATCTTTTACGCTTAGGATTCTCAAAATATATCCACGTTTCATCGCCAATCACAATTCGATGGAGAAATGACTTTCTTTTGTACCTGGTGAGCAGCATTTAAAAGTGGTTTTTCGGTTTTCCTGCTGTCTTTCATTCAGCTCATGTGGAACTCATTTACCCATCTTCTGGATCTTTCTCCTGGATTTCAAATGGATGAAAACGGCTTCTTGTGTTACATTCAATTGAGTTGTTGAGTTTGAGCATCATCCTCATCCAACAATGCTTGCAATTCGCTGTCTTCAAACTTTTTCGGTGGTTTTCTATGTTCTTCGTTTCTCACGTCAAAATCGCCACTTTTGAATTTTTTAAACCACTCAAAGCACTGTGATTTATCATGCTCACGGTAAACTTCGACAAGCATTCGATGCGATTCTGCAGTTTTCTTCAAATGATAACAGAAAATCAATGCTGTCCGCAAATCGTAGTTTCCAGGCACAAAATTCGACATGTTCAACGCTATTACAAACTATACTGTTGTATGAAACTTATATTGTTGTGAGTTGAAAATCTTTGTCAGATATCAGAACAAGGAAATGGCGTTAATGGTACCGTCTGACGGCAACTACATTGAAAGCTATGGCCATCTATTGGTAAATTCCGGTCATATTTACATACCTGGTACATAATTGTTTATGTTGTCAGATATTTTCAAACATTTCACATTTAGTATATTACAATGAGTTATTCTGTCATTGACAAAAATTAATAGAAAAAAACGTAATTTTGATATCAGTTCGTGACATGTTTTCTATTTTCCATTGTATTTATTAGTTGTACAACTTTGCTTCCGCCGTTTTCCTATAGATGGCTTCAGCAATAAGTGGTGGTCGAAATAAATAGATCATAGACGTCATACAATAAACTTGGGCATCTGTCAACATAAACCATAGAAACATTAGTCGATTTGTGTCTACATCATAAAGTTATTCTCGATTGAAAATGTCAATTTACGAGCCAAATTCTCATTTGCGGGAGGTTTTAATTTTTTGCTTCAATATGAAGAAATCTGTGGCTGATCGAATGCTCTCAAATACTTATGGTGAGGCCGCTATTAGTGAAAGAATGTGTCGTGAGTGATTTCAACGCTTCAAGAACGGTGATTTTGATATCCAAGGTCATGCTCTGTATTTGGTGGGACCAGCTCGGCGTAGTGTATTATGAACTGTTAAAACCGACTGAAACAATCACAGGCGATCGGTATCGAACGCAATTGATGCGTTTGAGCCGAGCATTGAAAGACAAACGGCTGCAATACAACGAGAGACACGATAAAGTGATTTTGCAGCATGACAATGCTCGATCCCATGTTGCGAAAGTGGTCAAGACATACTTGGAAACGTTGAAATGGGAAGTTCTACCCCCCCCGCCATATTCTCCAGACGTTGCTCCCTCTGACTATCACTTGTTTCGATCAATGGCACACGGCCTGGCTGACCACCACTTCCGGTCTTATGAAGAAGTAAAAAATTGGATCGATTCGTGGATAGCCTCAAAAGACTAGTTTTTTCGACGCGGGATTCGTACGCTACCCGAAAGATGGGAGAAAGTAGTGGCTAGCGATAGACAATACTTTGAATCATAAATGTATAATAAATGTATAACCAGTTTTTTACAATAAAGTCTCAAATTTCGGAAAAAAAAACGGCGGAAGCAAAGTTGTACACCTAATATATTAAATTAAAATTTGCTTAAAACACCCGCAACAAAACTAAACATTTTTTTATTCACTAGACATTCCTTGTTTAACATCAAGGTAGCGATGTAAAAAACGACTTTTTAAAAGAACTTAAGAATATTCGTATTCAGCCGGTTAATTTAAATTTTTTAAAAATTTTCGAAAATAATATCGTTCGTGATGTATCAGACAGTATCGAATAATTATCTCAGAAGCAAAATGTCGTAAGAGAAGTTAACATTGACAATTTCAATGTAAATAATGACTTAATATCTACATGTGCAAGAATTAGTACCAATGAAAATAGTTTTTGTCAAGCAATTCTGATGAAAACTTTTCAATTTTAACTGATATTTCAGACGAGATTCGAAAATGGGCTATTAATAACTCTTTGAGCCATTTTGCTTTAAACGGTTTGTTGAAAATTCTAGTTAAATATGGCCATGATCTATCAATTAACGCAAGAACTTTACTTTGAACTCCCAAACAAGTAGATATTGTGCAAATGGAATCGGTACATTATTATCGTGCAAGTTTAGGCGAAAGTTTAAAAAAGTCTGTTCATAAGCATTATTCACGTGTTTCCTATCCATAGGAAACAAATAAATATTAACGTGAATGTAGAGAGTCTTCCGTTAACAAAATCATCCGGTAGTTAATTTTGACCAATTTTAGCTAGTATCGTGGCAGATTTTTACACTGAACCATTTATAGTTGGTGTATATGTGTACGATAATAAAAAGCCAAAATGTGGGGTAATTATTTAATGTAGTATTTTACAAACAATTGCGTTGAAAATTCGAGATCAGGCATTATAGAATTTGATAAAAAAATAACTGTAAAAATAAATGCGTTTATCTGTGATAGCCCTGCAAGATCTTTTATCAAAGAATGTGCAACACAATGTCCATTTTGGATGTAGTAACTGCATTCAAGAGGGAGATTATATAGAATATCAAGTCACATTTCCATCATGGATTTCAGAAATCCATGCAACATTAAGATCAGATGAATCTTTCAAGTTTAAACAACAGGAAGAGCATCATAAATTCACTTCGAGTCTTGAAGAATTAAATATTGGAATGGTCATACAATTCTCATTGAATTATATGCACCTTGTGCTGTTAGGAATAATGAAAAAATAATGAAATTGCTGCAGTTCTGGGTACAGGGTAAAATGAATGTACGTTTTGTGGCAGCTCGATTAGACATTTTGAATGTTGCTGTCATTTTTCGGCTTTCCTACCGAAAGAATTTTGTAAAAAGCCAAGGATGCTCGATCACGTTAAATCGATTTAAAGCTATCGAATTTAGATAATTGTTATTGTATATCGGGCCTGTAATATTTTACAAGAATCTCAAGATAAGTACATTCATTTCTTAAGCCTCAGTATAATAATTCGAATTTTATATATTCGAAAGAATATTGTGTACAACTACTTGATTATGCACACTACTTATTATTGTATTTTACGGAAAATTATGGTATATTATATCAAATCAATCAGCATATCTCAAATAACGTGCATAATTTAATTCATTTGTGTAACTACGTGAAGTTATGGGGGCCGTTAGACGAGTTTAAGTATAAAAATTACAAAAAAATTAAAAAAAGAATCAGATCTTCGAATCGACCTTTAAAACAGTTAATTCATCGTTATATAGAAGATGATAATTTGGATTCAGTACGTAAAAAAAAGAATTATCCAATTCCACATTTTAGCAATATTTCAAATGCTAATGACAAAAGGGTAATAAAATAAATTCAATGCAAGAACTTCTATATTAATATATAGATATACTTCTATATTACACGACTTGCTGAAAATTGTTCTCTGCTTGATGATACAATAATTTCGCTTACAAAAGTTTATTTAAAAAATAAACAGATTTTCGTTCAATTTTGAGGGTAAAAAATATTTGAAGTCATTTTTTAAAACTCGATTCTTTAAACATCAAAATTAAACAAATTAGCGAATTACAATACGAATCAGTATTGACTGATACCAAAACCAAATGCGTAAAGTTGCCTTTATATGAAGAAGAAGCAATAATATTGCCTTTATTTCATCAAGATATCCTTATGGCGAGTATACCGTATATATTTAACTAGATGTAGCACATAGAAATGTAAATAATTAATATTACTTAACAAAGTATATTATTATTATTATTATTATTATTATTATTATTATTATTATTATTACTTTTATATTAGGTGTACAACTTTATGGCTTCCGCCGTTTTTTTTCCGAAATTCGAGGCTTTATTGTAAAAAACTGGTTATACATTTATGATTCAAAGTATTGTCCATCACTGGCCACTACTTTCTCCCATCTTTCGGGTAGCGTACGAATCCCGCGTCGAAAAAACTGGTCATCTTTTGAGGCTATCCACGAATCGATCCAATTTTTTACTTCTTCATAAGACCGGAAGTGCTGGTCAGCCAGGCCGTGTGCCATTGATCGAAACAAGTGATAGTCAGAGGGAGCAACGTCTGGAGAATACGGCGGGTGGGGTAGAACTTCCCATTTCAACGTTTCCAAGTATGTCTTGACCACTTTCGCAACATGGGGTCGAGCATTGTCATGCTGCAAAATCACTTTATCGTGTCTCTCGTTGTATTGCAGTCGTTTGTCTTTCAATGCTCGGCTCAAACGCATCAATTGCGTTCGATACCGATCGCCTGTGATTGTTTCAGTCGGTTTTAACAGTTCATAATACACTACGCCGAGCTGGTCCCACCAAATACAGAGCATGACCTTGGATATCAAAATCACCGTTCTTGAAGCGTTGAAATCACTCACGACACATTCTTTCACTAATAGCGGCCTCACCATAAGTATTTGAGAGCATTCGATCAGCCACAGATTTCTTCATATTGAAGCAAAAAATTAAAACCTCCCGCAAATGAGAATTTGGCTCGTAAATTGACATTTTCAATCGAGAATAACTTTATGATGCAGACACAAATCGACTAATGTTTCTATGGGGTTATATTGACAGATGTCCAAGTTTATTGACGTCGATGATCTATTTATTTCGACCATCACTTACTGCTAAAGCCATCTATAGGAAAATGGCGGAAGCAAAGTTGTACACCTAATAATCTATAATCTATTGTATCATACTTTATGTCTATTACTCTGTTAACATATAGGTTTTTTCATATAGCTTTGCAATAAACTAAATTAAATTAAATTAAATTAAATTCTTAACATTGAGATTATGATTTAAAAGATTATATTCAATTTAGAAATCTTGCGTTAGCTCTATGAGCTCAGTCTTTGAATCCAGAGTAGATTGAGGTGCTCTAATAGTTTTAGAAATGTTAATATCCAACGTAGATGAGATATGATATGTAGCAGAAAGATACGAAGTTGCCGAACGATTTCCGACGTGAATGAACAAATAAACGTCTCGATGTGTAATATCGAACGTATTCTATTATTAGAAAACAATATATATATATATATATATATATATGTATTATTTGTGTATTTACTTTCATTCTATTGGAATAAAAAGTTTATAAAACGATTGAACTTTTATTTTGAAACAAATAATAAATTCAACGTTTTAAAGAGAGAGTGGTATTATGATTAAAAAATATTTATAACAATGGATGTATGATCTTTATATTTTCGTATCTTCTGCAATATATTTTATTTAAATGTATTAATATATTGTATTAACATATGATAATAAATATGAGAAATGATACAATAATTCTAACATAATTTAATGGATAAGTTTCTATTCTTTGACACGAGATCTACAATAGAAGTCTTAAGTTATAGAAAACTGATCAATCATGATCAGTTATAGAAAACTAATCAATTATAATCATTAGTTTTCATACTTAATTGTGATTGGTTAATTTTCTATGACTTAAGTCGTAGAAAACTAAAATTGTATCCCTACACTGTGATTTCTATTGTGTTTTCTGTTTAAGGTTATAGACAGATTAATAAGAAAATTATTTGTAAAACCAAATTAATAACTATTTTAATAATATTAAATATAGTATTCATAAAATAATTATTTTGCATAAAACTTTAATATAAAATTATTGGTCTGTTTTCTGTTTGTTGGTCTAAGGCCATCAGCTTTCTTAGAGACAAGAACATTTAGGAAAGGCAGTTTTCTGTTTTCATCTATGTCTATAGTGAAGTGGATATTTGGTTGTTGATTGTTGAGGAAAATAAAGAATTTACGGAATTCGGCTCTGCCGTGTCTCCATATCACGAATGTGTCGTTTATATAACAGAACCAAACTTCTAGTTTTTTGAATGTTTTTCTGGGGGCCTCTTTCTCAAAATGCTCCATGAAGATATTGGCGATTACAGAAGAAATAGGAGTGCTCATTGCTGCTCCTGAAGTTTGTTCAATGTAAAATTGATTGTTATAGGAGAAGTAGTTATTAAGCAGTGCTCTATTAGCAGGATGAGATCGGAGAGGACCTCTTGAAGCCTTTATTATGTTTAACATGTCTTTTATTAGAACTTGTGTAAAAGGGGATTCTAAATCATCGAAACTTACAAGCAGGATCTAAATCGTCGAAACTTACTTAAGCAAGTCTGTGGGACGTAGTCGGATTTTTTGAATCTTTTGTATGAAGTCCGTTGAGTTAGTTAGGTGTGATTCGGATTTTCCAGAGTTTGTAGTGTTTGTGCTAGGAAGCGGAATAAGTTATATTGTCGGAAAGTGTATGCGCTAACAATCGGTCTGAGTGAAATGTTTGGTTTGTGTACTTTTAGTAATCCGTATAGTCTTGATGGAAGAGGATGGATGTAGGTTTTAATGTTGATTTGACTTTACTGGAATTGTTTTTTCCACAGGATCTTAATGTTCTGCGCCATTATATTAGTTGGATCTTTGTCAAACTTTTTGTATGCTTTGTCCGAGAGAAGGTTCTTTATCTTTTTCTTATAGTCTGATGTGTTCATGACTATTGTCGTGTTGCCTTTGTCGGCTGGAAATATAATGACCCTGTTCAGGTCTTGGAGGGTCGCTCTTGTCTAGTAATGTTTAGAAGGAGTTTGGCTTTGGAAAGGATACCTATCTGTGGATATTATCTGCTTGTTCTTATGGAAATCGATAGATGATTGATAATCTCCATTTGGCTGATAATGTCTTCCTTTGGGATCTTTCTAGGTACCATTGCGAAGTTAGGGCCTTTAGCAAGCGCAAATATAGAGTCTTGAGACAGGTCTTTGTTAGATAGGTTCTTGACGTTAAATAGAGAGGATTGTGGATTTTTGTGGAACAAGATTTATATATTTTTGTTTCTGTCCTTTAGAAGATTGTGTGTGGATCTTCATAGCTTGTTCGTATGTAATACGATCTAGGGTTTGCCAGATATCATGCCGCAACATGGTGAATAAGTACAGATGGAGTTTAAAGGTTCTATGGGAAGTCTGGACTATTTGACTTAGTGAAGTGGATCTGTTCTTTGATGAAGCTGATTTTATGAAGGATGTTTTTGGATTTATGAGTTCCTAGGGAATCCCTGCAGCGTTTTAGGAATGCCAAGTTTGATAATTCCTTGGGAAGACCTGAGTTTGCTGAAAGTATTTACTTTAGCAAGGATATTCTTCTCGTAGAAGTATTTGATAATATTTTTGAGAACTTCCACGGGTGCTTTCTGTATAAAGATTTCGCGAGTTTCTTCCGTGTCCAGATCCATTCTTGGAATGCCAACGTTTCATGAACCTTGCAGTTTATTTCATCAGAGCGAGCTGTTCCTCCGATTCCCCTTTTATATATTATGCTACTTGTTGGAGAGAAAGAAGAGAATTGTGAGTGGGGTTGAGGAAGAGATGGGGGAAATCGATTAGTCCTCATTAACAATCAGAGGATCCTATTTATTCTCCCTATATCAAAGGAACAATAGATTGGAACAATGGATTAGCAGGATATTAAACAAACACAATATCCGAACTATCTTTAAACCCAAACAGATAGGACAAATCTTGAGAAATCCTAAAAATCAAAAATCTCTCCTTAGCTCCGTAGGAGTGTATAAAATATCTTGTTCCTACGGGCTATACATTGGAGAAACTGGGAGAATTGTCAACCTACGAATAAAAGAACACCAACGTGATGTCAGGTTAAAACACGTCACGCAATCAGCACTATCAGAACACAACATCAAAACAGGACATCAAATACTGTTTGATAAAACGACCACAATAGCCAATTACATCATACTTTCTAAGAAAGTATAAAGAAGTAATAGAGATACAAAAACACCTTAACACTCTAAATAGAGATAATAACTACAACATAAATAAAATATGGAAAATTATTCTCGATTAATGAGGACCTGAAGATTTCCCCCACCCTTTCCCTCACCCCCTACCCACAATTCTCTTCTTTCTCTCCATCATTCCAACAAGTAGCATAATATATAAAAGGGGAACGACCCGGAGGAACAGCTCAGTATCAGGCTGCTCCTCGCCCTGACGAAGTGAATTGCGAGGTTCACGAAACGTTGGCATTCCAAGAATGGATCTGTACACGGAAGAAACCCGCGAAACGCTTTATATAGAAAGCACCCGTGGAAGTCTCAAGAATATTATCAAAAATAATTCATGTATAATATATGTTGTATTCAACATTATTTAGAATAAAATTTAGATACATTTAAAATTACATGATAATTAATAGAACAATAAAACTGTTTAAAAAATTACACAGCATCTCATTAATTATATAGTCAACTATTACGAACTGATTATTAATACCTATTACGAAAAAAATGCAATTTTCTAATGAATATCTGTGTTAATTAACTCTGGAACCGGGATAGGATGACACATAGAGTAGTTTGAGTAGAAGATTAAAATGAAAATTGATGTATTTTAGCTACATCTTTGGCTATATATTAATAAAATTTTTGAAATATATTTTGAATACATATTTTCCTTATAAAATAAATTTCAAATATAAACACACTTTATAGTATAAAAAGATGTAACAAATGTTTGCATATCTTATCATTAGATAAATAAAATATAATAAAAAATATAAAAAATATAATAAAATACCTCCGATACCATCAACCCAAACGCAGGATGTGGGCATCGACTTTCCGAATCCAAGTTTAATTCGATTCGCACCTAAATGTTCGCCATCCATCGATCTCATCGCTTTAACAACACTACCGATATCCGAATATTGGCAAAAAGCATAACTTGACACGGCGCCTTGTTTTTTAATATCAATTTCCTGCAAACGAATATAACGGAATGTTCGTCTTAATGTTTATTAGGCTTAGATATTATTTTTAATTGGCTTTCTCATTTTAAAATTTTAATTCAGATGATTTTGCTTTTTATTCAATTTCTATACTAATATCATAAACAAATATTCCAATTTCAAAACAATTTGAACTCACTATTATTTCGCCGAATGGTTCAAAATGCTTCCTGAGTTCGGATGCGGTAACGTCCTTCTCGAGGTTACCGATAAACAATGTTCTTGTTGCTTTCGGATGATACTCATCGAGTTCTGCCTCGTATGGCCTAAACTCATTATCTTCCACATCATATCC
>NW_017259205.1:17497-37636 GCF_001594045.1 Atta colombica
TTTATAATATAAGTACAAAAATTATTGTATTAGGTGCATTTAAAATAAAAATTTTTATATAAGATTTTATATAAGATTATGCGTTTCGCGAGTTTTCTCCGTGTCCAGATCCATTCTTGGAATGCCAAGGGAACCTTGCAGTCTACTTCATCAGGGCGAAGAGCAGCCTGATACTTAGTATTTCAAGAATAAATCTGAACACGGAGAAGAAACTCGCGAAACACATAATCTTTGTATAGAAAATACTGTAAAAGCATATTAAATAAAAATATCCTCAAGAATAAATAATAATTATGAAATAAAAATTTATTAAATAAAAATTATTCTTAAAATTTTTTTAAATAAACTCTCAAAGAGAGTGAAAATACAGCTATTTTTGGAAAAGAATAATATCAGCGAATGACAGATTTCCTAACCTAACAATGGTTAACTTTAATAATTTAAAGGTATAAAATAAGTGAAATATTAGGTGTGGAAAAAAGTTCATGGCGTTTTTTTAATGCCATCTAATAGGAAAAACGCCACGAACTTTTTCCCACACCTAATATTTTCACTCTTTTTTTAAAAATTGTTGTATTTTCACTCTTTTAATTAGATTTCACTTCAAAAAATGTTGAAAATAGGTTATAAAAGAATATTTTGGTCCCGTAATTCGACATATATTTCTACAAAGATCAATAACATATTTAAAAAAATGACTTTAGCCCAGATGAAAGAAGTTTGGTTTCCTATTTCTTAAATCAGATGAACTAAAATTGACATGGGACATACTGTCTGAATTTCCTACATTGTTGAACATTGAAGAAGCATTGACTTTGATTCTTTTTATTCAGAGTTCATATGAAGACAGTATTTGATGTCCTCCCAAAAGATTTACCAAATGATAAAATTTGAACTTATATATTATTTTTTTCGAAATAGTATATAATTCTAAAGATTTCACCAATCTAAAAAAAATAATTTTATTTGTTTTGTCAATTCCGATTAGCATTTTATGAGAGAATTTTCAGCCTATTTAATTAATTTATTATTAATTAATTTAATCGTACATGGAATAAAGAGAGAAATTGTATGTCCATTAATTTAATTAAGTCGGAATTACAGATTCGTATTAATTATGAAGAGTCTTGTTCAAAAATTTTTTCATTTCTAAATATAATAGTTCTAATAGTTCTAATAGTGCGGAAGTAATAAAATTGGCAAATTGTAGCGTAAATACAAAAGTAGTGTAAGTTAACTGATAAATATAATAATAATAATCATATTGAAAGAGTCTTATTCTAATCTATTTTTTAAATTCACAGAAAAAAAAAAATTTTTTTGTTTCCGACTTAGACATATGGAAATCTCACTGCTATACCAAAAAAAAAATATTTGTTTAGCGGTTCTATGTTAAAGGATTTTCTATTTTTTTCTATTTATATACGATTTTAAGAAGATACTTTCCAAAATAGAGGAATTTTGTATAAATATAACTTTTAAGCAATGGATTTAAGATTACAATCCTCTTAATATTAAAAGCCATGCACTCGCAGCTATGACTACTGTAGCATATAAATAATAAATTTCTATAACAAATAAGCATATATCATGCATCCTGAATCAATCAGTGAGTGATTCGGGTCAAGTGTCAAGTTGGCGACTTTCTGATTATAGGTTCTCCACAGTCCATGTCACGATAGATGTCTTTGTTTAACCTATAAGTTAAACTAGGGCTGTGATTGATTTATATTTTTTAACGGAATAAATCAGATTGCAGATATTCGTGAGACGTTGTAATTGCATATTTTGCATATGTATGCGCATCCAGAAGATTCTGATCAGAATTGTTCAATTATTTCCTAGTCTAGATTTATATTGTGTTTTCTACGAAAAACGAAATAATCCCGGTCGGAATCCATTCCAAACAGTTCGATAGTTCTATAATATATGTCCTGTTTCTGTTCTGTTTGTCGACTTTATATTCAAAAGACACTTTTCACAATTACTTCTACAATATAACACTTTTTACGAATAATCTAACCTAACTCAGTTTTTTATTTTAGTGTAAAAGTTCTCAATAAGTCTATTTGAAATCTCTAAATATTTTTGCATTTAAAATGGGGTAAATATATATTTGGGAATTAAAAAAGAAAAAGCGAAGATGTGAAAAAAGCAAACAGATCTCTAATGATTCTAATGTTTCTCAATAGGGACCCAGTTACATTCAAAAATATAAGTTTTCAAAATATGATGATTTTGTTGACGAAAATTTTATGGCGCGATTTCAATAAAATTGACGATTTTAGCTGTGTTCCAAAATTCACTATCACTGCTGAAAATGTATAGTATACATACGTAACATAAATTGTAGATTTTCAGTGCTGATAGTGAATTTTGGAACAAAGCTTTTATTGACGAAAACCAAGAAAATGACAACTTTTGGTCACGAAAAGCTTCATAGGTAATATATCTGGGTTTGGCAATCCTGCTATCACTATCATCCGCGATATATTTAAACCATGAATTGGACTACAACGCTTGCGACGCTGCGATGCAATTAATGTAGAACCAGCTTTAAGTAATGTCTTAAAATATTTAAATAATGTCTTAAGATGGCTCTCTGATTCATGACATCTTAAGATGAATGAATGTAAAAACGAGAATCATGCAAGAATTTCAGCTAAAAAGAACAGATTTATTTATAATATCATTGAATATATTGAAGATTTCTTACGAATTAACTTGTGTTTGTATTTGTATTATTATAATCACATTTTTACGACAATTGTGTATGACAGCTTTTATGCACCAGTGCATACTAGAGAATAAATCAAAAAAGCGAAAAATAAGGAAGTGGTCTAATTGGCTGGTTAAATCACTTGATTCAACACCATTAATCGTATTCAGCAAACTGTTGCAGAATGGATCCGTGAGCGCCATCGATATCTAGAATGGATCGCTAATGACGGTGATAGGGATAGAAAAACGAGTAGAGTGAAAGACAAATGAATAAATTTTCTTTCCCTCGGTTCAAATCCTCAATGGAAAGTAGGCCATTAATTGTGTTCAGACTTAACCATCAGTATTCGAGTCTTATTTTAAGACCGTCTTAAGTAATGTCTTAAGACGCTAATACAGCCTTCTGATTGGTTCATGACTTCTTAAGACCGTATTTAAGACGGTCTTGAATATAAGATCTGACTATAAATACCGTCCTTAGGCTACTACTACTCGCGAGAAAATGAAATGAATATAATTGATTGTTACTTATCTAAGCAATCTACTAAATCTAAGCAATCATTCGGCAAACATGCCTAGCTTTATCATCTTGAACTTACTCAATATCTTATCTATAAGTAAGTTTATATCGAAGATTCGAGTTAGTCGGAGTGTTGAAATTGACTAATCACAGTCGAATATTCCTCTCTCACAATTGAATGAGTGGAGAATGCTTGACTATGATTCGTCGATTCTTGAACTCAACTCTAATACCTCATTCATTTTCAAAATTCAAAATGACGGATCTAAGATGGCAGATCGATACAAAAAGAGACCTGATCAGAATGAACCAGGTACTCAAGGGTTTTCGAAATCGCTTATTAATCTGATCTCAAATCATCAGAATTCAAAATGGCGGATTGATTTGCAAAAAGTAATTTAATCTTGATGAAACTAGGTACTCATAAGTTTTAAGTCGCTGCAATTCTGGAGTTGAATTTATGAAATTCAAAGCTGTAGGTCAAATATGACCAATGAATATTGAGAATGATTTTTGTATAATTTTGATTTCAAATTCATAATCACTTCAAATATTGATTGATTTGCAATTTTGCTTTTCCTACTTCAGATTTGTAAGCAGCGATTTAAAAAAAAACTGACGGATACTTACTTTCTTTCAGATCAAATCACTTTCTGCAACTTGATCCGTCATATTGAATTTCCAAAATCCGAGGTCAGATTTGTAATCAGTGACTCTGAGAACTCCCAGAAATATATTTTCATGAGATCGTTTTTCAAATATTTCGTATTATTGCAGATCAAATCTTATTCGTGTATAACTAATCGAAATGCTACCTTGCTGCAAAGGGTTAAGATTTTAGGACTGAGACCGAAAACCAGGCAGAATTTTCGATGGAAACTTATAATACGTTTCAACTAAAGCCCAAGACTCAATCTATCAAAAATACACAGTTTCTGATAGATTGAAATAGTGTTATTTCTATCGCTATCGCTATTTCTTCGCATTGTGTCTTGGGGTTTAGTGCATCGTGTTAAAAAGAGTGAAAAGAGAGAAATATTTTGCCAGTGCTTAAAATCTATACAGTTTATATCATGTGCACTATACATTTTCAGTACTGATATACATTTTCAGCACATTCTTTCACTAACAGCGGCCTCACCATAAGTATTTGAGAGCATTCGATGAGCCTCAGCCGCAGATTTTTTCATATTGAAGCAAAAAATTAAAACCTCCCGCAAATGACGAGAATTTGGCTCGTAAACTGACATTTTCAATCGAGAATAACTTTATGATGCAGACACAAATCGACTAATGCTTCTATGGGGTTATGTTGACAGATGTCCAAGTTTATTGTATAACGTCTATGATCTATTTATTTCGATCACTTACTGCTAAAGCCATCTATAAGAAAACGGCGGAAGTAAAGTTGTACACCTAATATATATCTTGAAAATATATATTTACAAAATCTAAACATACGAATAAAAAACTATATAAATTTTACTTAAGACATTTTTTCATATATCTTATTATTACGATAATTATTTACCTATGAGCATGGATAGCGTATATACGGAAGCGTTAATAATTAATTCTCGAAAATAATATGTTGTAATGTAACTTCATGACACATGGCTAAATTTGTAAAAAAAATAATCTTTAATTTGATAAAAAAAAAATTGAAAATTATGGGTGATGGGAGTATTTTGTTAAACAAAAAAGTAAGAAATTTTTTTTTTCTTTATGATTTTAAAATACTCTTGAACCATACAACTTTTGTTTGAAAAGTTTTTTTTCTTTTATATTTTCGATGATATTCGGCTCGAAAGAAAAATACCGTTTTTTTTAAAGGGATGTTTCCCTTAAACATGAGTTAGCGTACGTATAAAAAAATACGTATCTCTTAGATTTTCGTGTCTTACAACATATTTCATGGAGAATTGAATCGGTTCCGGACAATTGTAAAACTTCCCTTGTAAGTCATTTGGAATATTAGTTACATGGAAGTTATAACGAATGATACGATTTGATAATTTTGTTTTAGTGGCATACTATTTATTTTTTTAACCAAATCAAAGCTATTCTTAATATACCCGAATTTTTTAAAATACTTTTACAGATGTTTTTAAAAAAGTAACTAGATTGAAAAAGGGACTATTAATGCAACTGACAAATATTCTCAGAGGATAGCTTTATGCACTTTGGTAAACGTAAGACTTTGGCAAATCCGTCTGATATATACAATTTTTTATACGTGATTGATCAATATAGTTAGTTTTAATTTTCCAATGTGTCAAAAGGCGGTTTCCGTTGTCATTTTACTCGTGGAATCTTTTTCAATCGTTATATAAATGTTTTGATTGGATAAAATTTTGTACATTTTTTCGTTGTAATCCTTGATATTTAAATTTACAGTAGTATTGCCTTTATCCGCTTCAGTAATTAACACATCAGGATGATTAGCAACAAATTTATTTAGTTCATTGAGACCTTTTTTATCAAAAAATGTTATTCGAATTATTAGGAAAATTATATTGTATATTTTTAAAAACAAGGAATATTTTTCTAATTGAATTCTATGGTATAATATATATAAAATATTTTTCTAATTGAATTCTATGGTATAATATATATAAAATATACAAATAAAGTTTTTTCCTTTTTTTCTTTTTCTTTTTTTTTCATATATCGTAATAAAAGAAAACTGCCCGAGTGCCACTGAAGTTAATTCTTAAATTTTAATGGTTCAAGAATTAATTTCTTAATCTTGAATCCATGAGGAGATACTGATAGTATGCCCCATCCAGCGTCCAGACGTGTCCTGTCAGCATGTATAAATGATTCAATGCAGCTCGGACAATCCTCTGCAGACTGTACGCACACTATCGGTTGCAAGTTGTACATCTTGTTTGATTATGCACGTTAAACTATGTGAAACGACGGCTAAAAATTGCTTCCTATATTCGACTGTCTCGGGTTCATAGCAATCGTTTCAAATTTTAATAAAACTGTTATTGTGTAGTAGACTCTAATACCCTTCCAATACGATGACACACCGAAGATTTCTCAAATATCGGTAGGCATTCCATTGATTTTCTGCTTTACTGGAGTAGATGGTTCTTCATTTGATAATTCAGTGATGCAACAGAGATTGCGACACAGTAGCATTTCGCGTATTTCTACCAAGAGATTATTAATTTTAAGATTATTCAATACGCAGAGGTATAGCAAAATTAAGTTCCTTATTTTGATTTTATCACTATTATGAAAATATATATACATGTGTGTGTGTGTGTGTGTGTGTGTGTGTGTGTATATATATATATATATATATATAGTTTTTTCTTTCATATATGTATATAGCTATGTGTACTAGAATATGTAGGCGGTATTCATAAATTTAACCTTAGTATTACTTACTTCTATGTGACTTATTAAATTGATGGGTTCTAACATCGTTTCTGTATGCTATGCATGCCCTAAATCTAGTATGCCCTTAACATTTTTTATTTCGATCCCGCACTCATTCCTTATTTCTAAGTTCATTATCGCTTCTTCTTCTGTTTCCTATGACGCCTCGCGTCGATCAATTAAAAATCTGTTGATTTTTTGTGATTAATTCCTTTGCTCGACGAGACTACGTGTTTCTTAGCTGAAAAGGCCCGTGTGTGCTAATACACAAGGGATAGCTTGCCACTCAAGCTCGCGAAACTTATCTTCAAGTATATAGATTTCGGAGTAGCATCGTTCCACAAGGTGGCCCTAGTCTCTTAAATCGATTGAGACCGTCCCATTCCCTTGAGTCTACGACACCTCGATGTACGATATTTTCGTCCCTCTTGAATAACAACCATTTCGTCTAAGCGAACATCGTAGACTCGGAAATGTAGAAATTGACTTCGTCATTCTACGAGCGAAATCTTCCATCAGATTCTTGAAATCTTCTTGGCTATTATTAAGTTGTAGAACAGGGAAGGTGAGTCTACTCTTATCACTTTGACCTTCAAGGGACTGTTAGGTATTTTATTTTAAGAGTGGCGATTTCCATTGTAATCTATAAGAGATCTGTAAATAATAAAATATAAATAGCTACATGACATAGTTAATGTCAACTGTAAAGAGAGGCAATAAGAGACGTCCAAGAGAAGAATTTCAGCAGAAGTGCGCCTCCTGATTTTAATTCTTTAATTCAAGGATATAAGTAGAATTTTCCGTTAGCGGAATTGGAGGATAGACATGCTCCCCTTTAGAAAGAAAAGGAGGAAGATAGGCCTTTTCCTCGTCCATCTAGTCGGAATATTTTATGGTCTTAATTATAGGTTAAGTTCCGTCTCGGCAGGCGTCAGTAAAACAGTAAAGTTCTTTTGTTTGGGTGGCCTACTCCCCAGATATAATAAAAGTTGAATGAATCCCATATGACTCCTAGCAAATACATCGACCATCCATACAAGACAATATCCGTGCACGAATGTATCTATTATTAGTTTTATAACTCTTGCACCCATGTATATTCTGATTATCTAGCACTAATATTTCCGAAAATCAGAAATTTATTCCGAAATTTTTTCCATGCAGATATAGCAGATATAGCTATTTTCTCTATCGAAGCTTCGTCTAAAAGATTAGAGAACGAGCCTCCATTAATATAATATATTATAAAACCTGATTATCCCATCATTACTCGGGCCTATCGCATTAAGTACAGAAAGTCGTTCGACGGGAACATTATGTGATTTCGTAGAGTTTCTAAATCATTTTCTGAATATATCCCGCTTGTAGTGAGCCGGGGCTGACGTATTTCCATGTTGGTTTAGATATTGACTTCAGGATCATAGGTGATACTGTTTCTACAGTCTAGGTACGAACTGTACCAAGAACCTCCTAAGAGATACATAGCAAGTGTAAGTTCGTTGCAAGTGACCTGTGTTTCCTGTCGCAATAAAATATGAGTCTGTGGAGTTAAGAAATAGATTATATTATTTCGTATTACTGCTAATTAATCGTAGCATTCTTGAATTTGAGCGAGTTTTTTTACTTCAACGGGTACGCACTTTACTATATGTATTACTTTACTGGCTAATAATGTCATATATCTCAACCTCTGCATTACACGGTAAGCAAAAGCGTCTGGAGAAATGAATAGCGAGGGAGGGCATTTTTAAATATTTTCTGTTCAAAGTTGCATTATTGCAGAAATACATTTCTGTACAGTTGACTTATCTGAGTGCGTATATGTTTTTCTATATATATAAATTTAGAATTCATGTAGATGAAAAGCAAATTTAGAATTCATATAAGTGAATATCAAGATTTTCAGATTTATATTGTTTATCAAACACTTTATTATCAGGTCGCCTCGAAAATTAACAATTTTAGATGTTCAGTTAATATAAGCGTGTGTCCAGACACTATTTTTTCTCCCTTTTTCGTTAAAGCAAGGACAGTATCTTGCGAATTTAAAATATTTATTATAACTATTTGAGATTATTGAGTATAAAATATTTATATAACTATTTGAGGTTGTATTATTCAATACTTCCGTAATTCCGGGTGTAAAGCGCGACAAAATTAAGCTTTCCGCCTAGCATGGATAATGGATTCCAATAGTCGCCTCTTTTTACATCCACACAGTGAGTGATTGCAAATTCACAGACTACTCCCGATCGTAGTATTACTTTAGTATTAATTGTACAGTAGCTTTATAATCTACTAATGTAAATGTCAGAGTCGCTAGCACAATGATGTCCTATTCCATAAGGATCGGAGTAAATACTTCCGTGATATATTCCGTCATTATCTACGTTTTCTGCTAAGATAGCGAGTTGAGAGACCATCTGATTTGATTTTAATCCGGTTATATAAACGGTTTTATAAATTCCCATTCGGAAATGACCGAGAGTACTTGCGTTCGCATGCTTCACGAGATGTTTCTTGTATGTTATGAATATTTATCGTTTTGAACATTCATGATGTGATAGAACATTTTTTAACCGTTCTATCGATTTCAACCTTACATTGTATTACTTTTATTTGGTTTTAAACTCGTTGACTTGAATAAATTATATGAATTTTTGAGTCTTATTTACATTTTATAGAGGGATATTGCATTCCTGCTACTTCCGCCGTCGCGATACAGTCGCCTGTATTGCCGACCTCATTGGTTTTGATTCGAATTGAGCCGCCACAGAAGATTGCGCGCCATCTGATGAGATAGACGATATACAGGCTATTTGATATTTCTACCGACAACACTTATAGGATAGGTAGAGCGGACTAAACTGAGATGGAAAGTTCTGTACCATTTTACTATTTTTTAATAGTTAACAAGATATTAATTTGTAAAGAGATTTGTTTACGTCGCATGTTCCAACACGTTACATAATTACTCCTTACTATAGTTTTTTTTCACTCTAATGAACGCGTTGGAGTGAGTAGGAGCTATGGTAGGAACATATTGGAGCATGCGACGCAACAAACGGCATATAGTTTATGTCTTGCGCCAAGTAAACACGCAATGCGAAATATCATAAATATATTCATATTTGAAAGCTGTGTATATATGCTATGGGTAAATGCATGATTCTTCTCGGGAAATATTTCCTAATAAAAAATTTGTCTTGTATGAGTGTGTAAATATATGTATAAATATATATAAACATGCATAAATGTTTATAAACATACATATATAAAATATGCTCATACATCCTTTTTTTTTATAAAATTATCTTTTAGTGTAATTTTACTAAAGAAAGAAGAATGTATAAGCATATTTCATATACAATTACATATGTATAAATATTTATGCATGTTTATGTATATTTATACATATTCATGCACGAAAAATTTTTTACTGGATTACGAACATGGCTTTGTTATATTAAATACATTACAAAACATTAAAAGATATTTCAACATATTAAATATACCAAGCTATATATTAGATATGTATTAAATATTACATATGTATTAAAAGGCAATGTCGTATGTATTTTCCGCACATTATCATACATTTTATGCCACATTAAGGAAATTTTTCGTTATTGAAATCATCAAAATCATAATTGTTATGCATTAAACATGATGTCGCAATTACATTATAATACTGATGTCACATTTACGAAGTATTTACAGTTTGCCTATTGAAGTTGATAAAATCACGTAAATTTTATGTTTTAAAAATGATGTCGCAATTAAATTATAATACTAATGTCACATTTACGAAGTATTTACAGTCTGCCTATTAATGTTGATAAAAAATCATGTAAATTTTATTGTTTTAAAAATGATAAAATATCGCAATTACACAATGATAAAAATGATAAAATATCGCAATTACATTATGGTAGTTATGTAACAATTACGAAGTTTTCAGAGAACACAAATTTATGTTATTCAAATTGCGTAAATATTACGTAACTATGCAATAAAATAATGATAGCAGGAATACTAATAGCTTTGTTATATCAATGATATATTTGATACATCATTGATTCATTGTGTTGGTCTGTAATATTTACACTATGTTATGTAAATATTCCGAAATTTCTCACAGCGTGTTTACTGGGATGTTAATCTTCAGACAAAAATAAGTGATACATATATTTTCAATGTGCCTATACGCATTTTTAAGGAGTGAAATCTTTCTTTAGAAAAAAATCGATTTTTCTCTTTCGAAGCGAATATTGGAATTATAAGACATAGAAAAAAATGTTTGGAATGAAATTGAATAGTTTCGAGAGCTTTACTTTAGAATTATAATAAAAAAATTCTTTTTAAGAGTTATTTATTTATAATAAAAATTATTTGTTAATAAAAAAATTTTTTATTATAGTTCTAAAGTGAAACTCTTCAAGCTATTCAATTTTCATTTCAAAAATTTTCTTCTATCTCTTACAGTTCCGGCGATATTCGCTTTGAAAGAGAAAAATTTTTTTCCAAGGAGTATTTTATCTCTTAAAAGTCCGTTGGGCACATATAAAAAAATATGTGTTGCTTATTTTTGTTTTAAGAATAACATATTAAAAGCGAACAGTTGATCGAACAGTTGATCCTTTTTCTTGTGAGAAGTAAACTGTGCAATACCGTGAATGACTGGAAGAAACTCTTCATTTCTCATATTTTACAGTTAGCAAAAAATTTGATAGTTTTTTTTATAGTAAGTTGCCTAATATTTATTTTGTCAAAAACATGCAAGCAAATAATTCTGTGTAGGAATAGAAGCTTAGAGCAAAACGTGGACGCTTAATATAAATTCTTCATTTTTCAAGTATTCCAGTTAGCAAAAAAATCGAATGTTGCTTTTTCGATAATACGTTGTCCAAGGATCATATTAATACCAAATTTATGCGAGCAAATAATTTTTGTAGACATAGTTGAAGGAAACTTATGATGCAGCCCTTGATGAAAATAAAAATCGGAATGTAAATCGAATGTAATTGGAGAGTAACAGAAGCATAAACGAAACTTCTAGAAGACGAAAATTAGAACGGTGAATTGTAAAAGAAGCATTTGCGCTGTTGCATTACACTTTTGATGTTTCAATTTTCGGCTCCTAGAAGTTCTGTTTACACTTCTGTTACTTTCTCATTACATTCGATTTACATTCTGATTTTTATTTTCATCAAGGGCGCTGGATAATTGGCTGGAAAGAATTCTTCATTTCTCACGTTTTATAGTTAGCAAAAAATGTGTTATATTTCGATAGTAGAAGAAAGTGAGCATGAAAGAGCCATCTTTTTTAATATAAAAAAAAATTTAATATGGTGTTGAACGAAGATAATCGCTTCCTTACTTAAGTGTCATTTATCTATAAAATCCATTACAGAAAGACATAACAGAAAAATAATGTTTAGTCATTAACAGAAATTTAATCACCATTCTTCCATAAATAAGAAATTCAGCTCTTTCAAAACAACGTGATTTTGAAAAAACCATTATCTGTTTTGAAAGAGCCAAGTACTAATCCAAGTAGGACAAAAACGTTGAAAAAATATTGAAAGAACATTTTTTCATAATGTTGAGTAATGATTATAAATAAACATTTTTAATACATTAGAAATGTCTGTAGAATTCGTATTAATTCTTCAGTTTGCATTTTTTTTCTGACATCAGCTTTAATTGAAACTCTGTTACTAGACTGATTAAGTTAATCGGAGCTTGGTAAAAGTCGCCCTAACCTAGAACCTAGTTTTAATAAATTTATTAGGAAATTATAGGAATTTCTGATTAGTTCCTCATTAGAAAATCAGATGGTTTCACACAATGATGTTTGAATATTCAATTCGGATCAATTGGTCCCTAAATTTGTACTTAGCGCTGCAGTTGCCTAAGAAAATCGGGAATAAATAGGAGATATCCACAGGAATCCTAAATATAAATTTCTGGCTGTACATTTTTTAAATCTAAATAGTCGTTAATGATTAATATTTTAAACTCGCGAGGCAGAGTAATGCTTCCTTCTGCCAGATTCCTTCGTTTTATGTAAAAACGCGTCAAGTCTAATCTTATTGATTTTTGAGATCTGATAGAGTCTAAACTGAATTATTATCTGTTTTTCTTGTTAAACCTTTAATTTTACGTGAAAAATCAATAAAATTAGGCTTACTCGACGTGTTTTTTTTTCATAAAACGAAGGAATCTGACAGAAAAAAGCGTCACTCAGCAAGCCTAAGATATTATATTAATCTTACGACTATTTAGGTTAAAAAAATCTTCACAGCCTTGTGCTAATCAATATCGTGCCGCTACCGAGGACAATCGCTTCTCGGAAAAAACAGCAATAAGGATGGGGTAGAATATCGAGGAGAAAAAAAACTAGAATCCAAACACAAATGGCACACTCATGCTCAAAAATAAAACATTACTCAGATCGCAGCGAGATGAAAGACGTCCGCCACGATCGAATGATCTTTCGAAATTGAGGATAATCACTTTAATATCATTTTCTTAGTTAAATTAATAAATACCAGTATATTATTTTGTTTCCATGTAATTCCCTCAAATATTAATAATATTAAACTGTCAACAGAGGCATGAAGTTAAAAATGGTTAGTAAGAGGTATAACGTTAGCAATGAGTCGATCACAAGTGTGCGATTAACCTTAAGTGTATTAGGTTACCGTTCTAGATAAATTCAAATCTTGCCGGCGATGCGATGTGTTTTTCAATAATTAATTGTAGTTAATAAGACAAAGAATAAGTATGCGAACAAGTAATATAATATAAATTGAATTGGAAATATGAAAAATAATACTATCAAAAAAATTTGTTTTTGTTAGTTATATATCAACAAAATGAATAATATAATAGAAAGTATGTGGATAGGGAGACAGGGCAAAGTGAACATCAATAGGAACAGTGCTTTTAACATTAACAAATTAATGAATTAATTAAAAGATTATGATACGTATATGTTTTAAGTTCGCTATGTTTTCTGACTGTTTTCTTCATAGAATTTCCAGATTTTCTAATGACAAGTTGCATGAATTTCTCATTCCGCTTGACCTTGATTAATTTTTCTTTTACAATTACTGATCATTTATAATAATAAAAGACGAAAAACGTAACAGGAAAAATAATAGAGCAAACGATAGACAAATTACGGGCAAAATAAGCGAATAAGTGACTGGCAAACATGATTCATTTCGCCAAGTCTACTTTGCCCGGTAAGGATTTTTTCAAAAACAATCAAAATGAAATCAAAGCAAAATCAATAGCAACTATTTTATGAAAGTGATGGTAAATTAAGACAAACACATGCACTTAAAGAATACAATATAATAATTACAAGTAATCTTACGAAAGTGTAATTTCATGGAGAAAAAACTTGAAATAGTAAAAATATATCGTTGATTTCGGATTTTATATTCTCTGTGTCGACATGCAATGCGTTCTCCTAATAACTTAATTGCTTGCGACACATAGGCAATAGACGGATAAAGTTATGTTTGTTTCAATTCTTACTAACATATAGTTTAGAAATAATGGCGATTTGTCCAGGTTTCCTCTACATTAACTTACATATAATAAGGAACCGAATTCTCAGCAAACTAACATGTAACTGTTATATAACGTCTAGAGTTCAGTATAAAGAATAATTATATTGATAATGCATAATTAATTTCTATTTTATATTAATAATTATATTAATAATTATTACTATTTTAATACGCAATTATATCTAACAGAATAACACAATTGCATGTACCGCAGATTTATATATAAAGTAAATATGCATAAGTAATTCTAATTATAATGATAACTATAGTTTTGGACTTGTGCAATATTTTGGACTTGTCATTAATTAGGCCATATCTGATTTGAACGTAAATGTATCATGTAATGTATTTAAAATGTATATATTCCTTAAAATGTATATATAGTATTTCCTTCGTTTTTAAAATGTATGTGTTACATCATTATATTAATTATATTACATATCATAAACAAAATAGTATTGAATATGGGAAAAAGTTCGTGGCGATTTTTTAGAAAAATTAAAGTGTTTTTCTTAGAGTATTGAAATCAATTTATTTAAATCAAATATGCTCCATTCTTTTCTATAATATTTTGCCATTTTTGGGGCAGAGCCATAATTCTATCGCAGTAGAACTTCTATGGTTTCTGATCGAAAAACTTCAAGTGATTTTCACAGGCCTCTTTTGAAGCTTTACACCATTAAGAGAGTTCTGCAGAGACCTAAACAAGTGATAGTCTGAGAGTGTTGCTATGTCAGGACTATACGGTGGATGCATTAAAACTTACCAGCCAAGCTCTCGCAATTTTTACCGAGTCATCAAAGACGTGAGTGGTCGAACGTTGTCGTGATGGAAAACGACATCTCTCCTATTGATTAATTCTGGCCGCTTCCTCTCAATTGCTTGTTGTAATCTCTGCAGTTGTTCACAGTAGAGTTCGGAATTAATTGTTTGATTGGACGATAACAGCTCATAGTGAACGATTCCCTTCCAGTCCCATCACATACACAATATCACCTTCTTCCTCGTCAATCCAGATTTTGTGATTGCTTGCGCCTTCTTTCCTTTCTTTATCCACGATCTTTTTCTAGTTGGATTAAGGTGATCCATTTTTCATCACCAGTCATTATCATTCTCTTCAGAAATGGCTCAATTTCATTCCGTTTCAGTAGCGTATCCCAAATGTTAATTCGATCCATCATGTTTTTAACATTCAACTCGTGAGGAACATCGAGCTTCTTTTTATATCCAGCTTTATGTAAATGATTTAAATTGTTAAACTGTTTAATTGTTAAACTGTTTTATGGTCGATGCCTAGTTCTCTGGCAATCTCCACAGTGCTCACGCTCGACTTTTACCATGATTTCATCGAACTTTTCAGTGATTGGTCGACCGGAGCGAGGTTCATCTTTCATGAAATTTCCAGCACGAAAGCGAGCGCACCATTTCCGTGCTGCTGATTTTGACAGAGTTTCACTTTAAATAGCGCAAATTTTTTCATAAGCCTGTGCAGCATTTTTGTCTTTATCGTAGTGATACTGCAAAATGTAGCGAATTTTTTCCTTATTTCCATTTTCAAAATAAAATAATTTTTGATCCACTTCACCGATTTCAATTTTTTTCGGCTCAAAACAAAGTTAAAATATAATAAGATTAAAATGTCACTTTTTAAATGCACGTCTAGTGTCGATGCGATTAGTAGTTGCTGACTGCTGAGCATTTAATACCATCTAGCGGGAAAAACGCTACGAACTTTTTCCTATATCCAATATTCTGATACATATCTTAAATAGATCATAGAATTATTTTTTTGCTGACATTTATAGTATACGTAACACATATGTATGTTTCTTGCTATATAACTGTTACTTTGTTATACTTAATATTATGTATTTAAGATATATGTGTTACATTATTGTATTTGCTGGATTATCACGATTAGCACCACGTACTATGCAATATTTGTTTGGCTTTTTTTATTATGTTCAGTTCGTTTTTTATTTTGACACAGATATATAGCTATAAATGTACGAACGCGTGCAAAAGAGTTGAGGAGTACCACACGCGCATTACAGTCAATTTTAGTTTTCTCTATCGCACACATGTTGGGTTCAGCGATCAACTACACTTCCAATAGTATATGTTCCAAGGATCTACTCTATCTCTCTCCCTGCTTCAAGGGACGTTCAACTTTCCACACGAAGAAAGATTTATCCTATCCAATCCGAAAGAAGACATTGATATAATGTTTATTCGATGTCGAAGATATCAGATTAATTGATTTCAACGTCGACTGTTCGTACAGCACAGAAATATTGCAGAAATATTTCATTGCAAGATTGCAATATTGCAAAAATATTGCAAAATATTGCTGTAATATTTCAACAACATTGCGGCAACATTAAAATACCTGTTTTAAAAATATTGATATGTATCATCAAAATGTTGCATCAATATTACAATATAATATATACAATATTTGGTTTTGTGCATAGTGTAGGAATACTTGCAGCAATAATGCAGAAACATTGTAATAATGCAGTAATATTGCAGCAACATTGCTATAATATTATAACGTTACTGCAATATTTGTTATAAGATTTTGTATAAATTCAAATATAAATTCAAATATAAAAAAAATTAAAAAATTAAAAATTAAATGTAACATACAATGAATATAAATAAAATATGACTTTATAATTAATTATGTCTTCACATTTTACAAGCGTGATCCAATATACCATACACTGCCAGTATTGAAAATCTACAGTATACGTAATGTGAACTATAGATTTTCAGTACTAGCAGTGTATATCGGAACTATATGTCGGTCTATATTCCATATACAGATTGAAGCAATATTGTTGCAATGTTGCAATATTGCAGATTGCAATGTAACATTGCAGAGATTACAGAAATGTAAATTAACAATATGCAAAATCTCAGTAATATGCTTGTAATATTCCACGAACATTGTAATTCTTTAATTGTTACAATAATAATAATAATACAAAAGTATAAGTTTTTACAATATTTATGTAGTACAGTCTTTTATTTTAACAGTCGTTTTTATGATGTAATTAATATAATATTCATTTTATATTTAAATAAAAAATCGATCTATTATTTGATGGCCATTTCATTAGCTAATTTATTAGCTATTTATTTTAAGTATGAAATCAAAAGATTATATAATCGAGTTTGGATACAATCAATGCGTCATTATCGAATAAGACAATAAGTAATTAAGCTGTTGAAAACGATTTATCGAAATATTAATTATATGATCGATGATGTAATTTATGCCTGATGTGAACGCAAGAATAAATCAGCACCTGAACTTTATTGATAAATTTCCATACCATCATTTTTTAAATTAATTTCAATTGATTTGGAATGGTTTCGAAAGTTTAAAGCGAAACACTGCGATTAACTAAATACATGATTAACTTACCAAGCGACTTTTACTATTATTATATTAATATGGACATAACATTTGTAGTTTGTTCGAGGCACACATACTTTATCCTTTCGAATAACTTTATCCTTCAGAATTAATACTATATTTATTGGAATATTTTTATGGTTATCATAAAAAAATTTCTTTTGGAAAGCACGTATCACTAGAAATGCGATTTGTAGAAAAATTAAAGTTAGTGAGATATATGTATAGAAATAGTTTTCATTTTAGAATCTTCGTAAAAAATTATCCAAATACATTACATTGCAATATTGCTGGAACATTTTGTTGCAATATAACAAAAAATGGACATCTTAATTTGGATAGTTGGAATTTTGCAACAATGGTTCAGCAACATTTCGCAACCACCATGCAATATTGTAATATTTCAGTAAAATCATTCTGCAATGTTTCTACAATCTTTCTGTGCTGTATGGGATGTCTTATATCTTATTATTGTGTCCATTGTGCGTTATATTTAATTCTTACTTCTAATTGTTCTATACTATATCTATAAATTAGGCACAATTCTTATTTGTTACGTCCAAACTCTTGGAAGTTTTTTAAGTTACAGAGACAATGAGGGAGAATGGAGAAGATAAGAAAGATGGCTAGATGGCTATATCTCACAGGTATATGCGTAGAGGCGAACCTGTGAGTCGCATGCACTTTTCGATCCCAGAATAGGTCAACGTCCCGAAAGGATACTATAACATTTATTCCGGTGGACAGTGCGAACGTCGGTCCTACTTTTGGAAAACTTAATCCTTTTGACCTGGACCTCGTGCGATCTCAGGGGTTAGAGAGAAAGGAATACGAGTGATGTTTTAAATAAATAATTTTTATAGCGTCCTATCGTTATTAATCTAAAGAACATTAGAGGGGTTTCGAGAAGAAAAGAAATGATTTACGTTTTTCTGTAAAGAAGCAAGGTTGTTCCAGACGGATGATCAATTCTGTTTCCTCGCGGAAAATATAGCTAGGTAAACAGATAGTTACCGTGCACAACTAGTTTTGCGTGCAGAGCAACAATTGTCATTCGCGAGTCCGATCTGAGATAATATTATCGTGAGAAGCGTTTTTGATATTTTCCATGCGTTTTATGATGTTTTAGACGCGACGTGGCGCCTGTTTTCTTAAGAAATTGTTGGTCAATCTAGGACGACAAAGCTTGGATTTTTACTATTGCGTGACTTCAGTGCATTTATAGTATCTTTTGCAATCTTGTCACTTTAAAATATTTTTAAAATACTGCTGCAACATTGGTAAAGTAATATTGCAAAAAGAAGTCTTCGCAATGTCTCTGCAACATTGTATTACAATATGCAACGTTGAAATGTTGCAGTAATGCAACATTTCCTAGTTTTTGTGCTACGTATTGAATCGACTTCTTTTAAATAATATTAAATAATAAATAGCTATCTATTAGGTGTACAACTTTGCTACCGGCGTTTTCCTATAGATGGCTTTAGCGGTAAGTGGTGGTCGAAATAAATAGATCATAGACGTTATACAATAAACTTGGACATCTGTCAACATAACCCCATAGAAGCATTAATCGATTTGTGTCTGCATCATAAAGTTATTCTCGATTGAAAATGTCAGTTTACGAGCCAAATTCTCGTCATTTGCGGGAAATTTTAATTTTTTGCTTCAATATGAAGAAATCTGCGGCTGAGGCTTCATCGAATGCTCTCAAATATTTATGGTGAGACCGTAATTAGTGAAAGAACGTGTCGTGAGTGGTTTCAACGCTTCAAGAACGGCGATTTTGACGTCCAAGGTCATGTATTTGGTGGGACCAGCTCGGCGTAGTGTATTATGAACTGTTAAAACCGACTGAAACAATCACAGGCGATCGGTATCGAACGCAATTGATGCGTTTGAGCCGAGCATTGAAAGACAAACGGCCGCAATACAACGAGAGACACGATAAAGTGATTTTGCAGCATGACAATGCTCGACCCCATGTTGCGAAAATGGTCAAGACATACTTGGAAACGTTAAATAGGAAGTCCTACCCCACCCGCCGTACTCTCCAAACGTTGCTCCCTCTGACTATCACTTGTTTCGATCAATGGCACACGGCCTGGCTGAATAGCACTTCCGGTCTTATGAAGAAGTAAAAAATTGAATCGATTCGTGGATAGCCTCAAAAGATGATCAGTTTTTTCGACGCGGGATTCGTACGCTACCCGAAAGATGGGAGAAAGTAGTGGCCAGCGATGGATAATACTTTGAATCATAAATGTATAACCAGTTTTTTACAATAAAGCCTCGAATTTCGGAAAAAAAACGGCGGAAGCAAAGTTGTACATCTAATATGTATGAAATTGGTAATGATGTGCACTGGTTAATGTTGACAGATGTCAAACACAAAAAAAAATGTGTTGTGTGCCCAAGGTAGCTTTGTACGCTCACTAATGCCACTTATGACCAAACAGCGGATTTAAGCTGATAAACCTCTATATATATATATA
>NW_017259205.1:37736-77589 GCF_001594045.1 Atta colombica
TCAAACAGATATAAAAGTATATTATGTCGTTATTCAAAATAAATCAGTTTTTTCAATATATTTGATAATCAATTTGTTCAACGTGGAATGAATGTCGTTATATCAACATCACTTTTCTAATTGGGATCGCATCGAGTGTGTGCAATTACTCATATAGCTAATAATTAGCTCTCTCTCTCTCTAATTTAAAATAATATCTCACTGGTAAAGCAGAATTAATATGGGAAAAAGTTCGTGGCGTTTTTCCCGCTAGATGGCATTAAATGCTCAGTAGTCGGCAACTACTAATCGCATCGGCAACACTAGACATGCGTTTAAAAAGTGACATATTAATCTTTGTTTTAAATCGAAAAAGACTGAAATTGGTGAAGTGGATCAAAAGTTACTTTATTTTAAAAATAGAAATAAATAAGGAAAAAATTCGCTACATTTTGCAGTATCACTACGATAAAGGCAAGAATGCTGCACAAACTTGTGAAAAAATTTGCGCTATTTACAGTGAAGATATTCTATCAAAATCAGTAGCACGGATGGTTCGCTCGCTTTCATGCTGGAAATTTCATGAAAGATGAACCTCGCTCCGATCGACCAATCACTGAAAAGTTCGATGAAATCATGGTAAAAGTCGAGCGTGATAAGCATGTGAGCACTGTGGAGATTGCCAGAGAACTAGGCATCGACCATAAAACAGTTTTAAATCATTTACACAAAACTGGATACAAAAAGAAGCTCGATGTTCCTCACGAGTTGAGTGTTAGAAACATGATGGATTGAATTAACATTTGGGATACGCTACTGAAACGGAATGAAATTGAGCCATTTCTGAAGAGAATGATAACTGGTGATGAAAAATGGATCACCTTAATCCAACTAGAAAAAGATCGTGGATAAAGAAAGGAGAGAAGACGCAAGCAATCGCAAAACCTGGATTGACGAGGAAGAAGGTGATGTTGTGTATGTGATGGGACTAGAAGGGAATCGTTCACTATGAGCTGTTATCGTCCAATCAAACAATTAATTCCGAACTCTACTGTGAACAACTGCAGAGATTACAACAAGCAATTGAGAGGAAGCGGCCAGAATTAATCAATAGGAGAGGTGTCGTTTTTCATCACGACAACGCTCGATCACACACGTCTTTGATGACTCGGTAAAAATTGCGAGAGCTTGGCTGGGAAGTTTTAATGCATCCACCGTATAGTCCTGACATAGCACCCTCAGACTAACATTTGTTTAGGTTTCTGCAGAACTCTCTTAATAGTGTAAAGCTTCAAAAGAGGCCTGTGAAAATCACTTGAAGCAGTTTTTCGATCAGAAACCATAGAAGTTCTACCGCGATGGAATTATGGCTCTGTCCCAAAAATGGTAAAATATTATAGAAAATAATGGAGCATATTTGATTTAAATAAATTGATTTCAATACTCTAAGAAAAACACTTTAATTTTACTTAAAAAATCACCACGAACTTTTTCCCATATCCAATAATTACTGGGAATCGACCGATGTGAATGAAATGTGCAATTGAACTGTACAAGTGCGCCGCTTCTGTATTCATATTATAGTACCTTGATAGTGATTCAATGATTAATCAGAACGAAGAAATCTATAAACGTTTTAGATTAAAATTACATTAATCCATTTTTTATCGTATGTCAAATTTTTCAAGCGTGCAAATATTAGCTGACAGAAATTCGAGGACCTCTATTCCGTAACCAATCAACAGTCTTGAAAAGTTTATTGTTGTACGATAAAAAGTAGATGAATGTAATATTATTAGCCTTAAAGCAACTGACTGGTCAATCGAACATTATCATAGAATATTTGTGTAGCGTTGAGATCGTTGAGTTAAGGCCACAGAATAGATTTCCGTATAACGCATAACATAACGTATAGAAAATGAATCAATCAGAATTCCTAGTAGATTTATATATTTTCTTAGTAGATTCATATATGAAAATAAGGATGATTCGAGAAATAATGATGAAATGTCTGTTGAGAACTTGTATTCTATGTCAAATCAACCTAAAGTCTGACTTTATTTCAATGTTAGCTTTTCGACATTGATTAGATGTCGTATCAACTATCATATATATTTCTAATCTTTCTGGGTAGAGGAACATGACTTTTCATTTGAATCGATGTTATTCGAAATCATCAAATCTATCACATCAATTCGATATCGATTTCATTGTCACTTCTTACTGGGTGAAGGTTACTTAGAGACAACATATGTCAAGGTCAAGATGAAGAAATGATCCCTAATGTAAGAATTTATAAAACAGTTATCGCTACGATCATGTAACAAAATATTAATGAATTAAAAATATTAATTAAGATAAAACTGAACAGAAGGGGAGCAGCCGCTGATCATCTTGACCTTGACATATGTTGACAAGGTCACGACTCCGAGTGAATATCTTGAATAAATTTTATCGGTTGTCCTTCATAAAAAGTTATTAACAAAAAATATTAAAAAAATAAAATGTGTTTTCTATTACATGGAACAAAAATGCTGTGCTTTAAAATATATTTTATGATTTTCCACGCGAAGTGACTCTAACCCAGAATTGTACAGTCTAAAGTGAAAACTGAGCTGTATGCATCCATTAAGTGATTTATTTATTAATTAAAATTCTTTATATTTCGAGTTTATTTAATTATTTTTATATTTACCCTACTTCAGGGGCGCATGACTCTCACCTTCGACTCCCACCTCCCCTCCCCCTACTTCAGGAGCGCATGATTCTCACCTTCAACTCCCCCCCCTCCCTCTGCTTCAAGAGTGCACGACTCTCATCTCCGACTTTCACCCGTTAATAATGAAAGTGAGAGTCCTGCGCCCCTTTGTTGGAGGCGAGAGGAAGATGGGAGTCATACGCCCCTGAAGTAGAAAGGGGAATGGGAGTTGGTTAGAGTCGTGCATTTTAGACTGTATAATTCTGAATCGTTTCGTGTGGAAGTTGTATGTTCCTAATGCAGGGGAGGAGAGTGAAGTCGTGAGACTTTATTTTTCAAACTTTTTTTATTAATAATTTTTTAAGGATGACCAACGGATAAAATTTGTTCAAGGTAATTGGAAGTCGTGACTTTGACAACATATGTCAAGATCAAAATCGGCGGTTCTCCCCTTTTGTCCAGTTTTATCTTAATTAAATATAGCAAGTCAAAACTAAAGTTTATTTCTTGCTAGTTTTCTACATTAGAAAGTTTCCTAGAGGATCAAAAAAAGTCGATTTTTTTTTTCATAAATCGATAATATAACTTTTCGAGAATATGTCCCTAAAATTTTAGAACGAAATTGATTGATTGATTGATTGATGTTCTTCGGTATAAATTTAGCGTTGTATACAGAATGTTCCATCTAATTCGAGCACTGAAATATCTCGCTTAATTTATATGAAGAGAAAAAAATGTTTCAGATGAAAGTGGAACGGTTTCAAAGGAACATATTTTGGCCATGATGTCTTTCTTTTAAGTAAAGATGTGAAAAATATGAGGATCAGAAATGAATCAATTAGAAAGAAAACATATAGTTGATTTAAAAAAAATGTATGTAACAATGGATAATTTTTAAATTAGCAACTATGTGTTTCTTTTCCAATTGATTCATCTCATTATTCTGTTCATAAAAGTATTAAGGATTATAAAAAAATTAATAGTTTACATGTTATTTAACATTTTATGTCAATAAAATATAGAATTTATTTACAATAAAGTATAGAATATTTCGTAAATTATTGGTTTTTTTTATATCCTCATCTTAATGATTTTATGTGCAAAGTAATTAGAAAAGTCATATTATGCACAATAAATTATACAATTCCATTTTAAAAAATGGAGGTGCTCCTCATATCTTTTTGACGCCTCCATTTAAAAAAAAGACAACATGATCAAAATACATCCCTTTTGAAATCGTTCGACTTTCATCTAAAACTTTTTTTCTATCATAAAAACCAAGCAAGATATTTCAAATGCTTAAGTTAGGTGAGACCTGTATACGCGCATCGTATATACGCACATATTGCATGGTGCGCAGATATAACAATTAATTAAAAAAATTTTTTTATTATTGTTCTAAAGAACTCTTAAAGCCGTTCAATTTTCATTTTGGAAAATTTTTTCTACATCTTGTAGTTTCAATGCTATTTACTTTGTAAGAAAAAAAACGATCTTCTTCGAGGGGGTGTTTCACTTTCACTAATCTCCAGATAAGCACAAGCAAAAAAAGTGTCTAATATTTTTTCATTTTCTCTATAATATATGCAAAGCTCATAAAAATCGGTAGAAATCGGTTTCCTTGTTAGTAGCACGAGAGAGATTCGAGTAGTAGAATAGCTGAAATTGCTTAAAATGAATTAATAAATAGTAAAATCCAGGTCATCACAATACATTAACGAGCTAGTTAGATGTACTAAATAATATTTATTAATAAATAATAATAAGGCTCTATAAGTATAAATATAGTCAAAAGAAGGGCAAAGAGTCAGTAATGTAGCAAAGAACTTTAATTTAATTTAAATTAAATCATAAAATTCACATAACAATTACAATTGATAAAAACAAACCTTTCAACTCCATTCGAGTCCATTTTCAATATTACTGTAATATTTAAATCACTATAAACCAAAAATATACATTATAAAACTCATTATAATTTAAAATCCCGTATTCCTCATTTCGTGTATGTAGTACTCTGCAAGTCATTTATATTGGAAATCAAAGTAGTCAGAAAACAATATACTTCAGTAATATCGGTAATTGTGTTGAAAGTCCATTAATAAAAAAAGAGAAAAAAACGCAGATAGATAGCAATTCATATCGTAATACATTAGTTTTTTTAATTGAAGCAAATTTGCAAGAGTAACAAACATCTGACTTCCATGACATTGGATAACGTGTTACAAAGGATGGTACGAAGGCGAGATGATTCTTAGAAATCTTATATTGTAACTTGAATGTGAGATGTTTCTCATAATATATTAATATAATTAGATATTTGGGTGTTTTTCTGCGGCTGATGAAGACTAAGTATAATCGAAATGTATTGAAACGTCGGAAAATTATAATTTGTGATTAATAAATATTATTTAGTACACTTAACTATAGCTCGTTTAATGTATTGATCTGGGTTTTATTATTTATTAATTTGTTGTGTAATTAAGTTATATCAGCGAAAAGAATTGATATTATTTATATTGTAATATTACTTAAAATGAATTTCATAAGGAAGCTGAAGAATTATTGAATGACTCTGAAATAACAGATTAGCCTTCGAGCAATGTAAGTATTCAAAAACTAAATCGGAAACTTCAAACGCATTTTTCTCAAAATCTTTTTTGCATTTTCTTCAATTTTGTATACATGAATGAAAAAAGTATTTGACCAATCGATTTTTTATAGGATTTATTAGTTAGTTAAAAGTCAATCATTTTCAAAGAACCTAAAAAATTAAATAAAAATCAATTAACAATTTTTTTGCGTAAAATAATGGCTGTTACGTAAAAATCGTAACTTCTTTCAAAGTCGCACAAAATTTTAATTTATGTAATTAAAAAAAAATGTTGAAAAGAGTTACGAGCCAAATGAGTTCAGTATTAAAGATATATATTAAATTAATTGTAATAAAATTACAAGTAAAAAGCGTTAAAGACAAACGTTTCAAATCACGATCATTATCAATGCTAAACATGTAATCAATTAGATATTACATAATAAAATTATTGACGTTATAGAAATACAATAAACGGAAAATACAATTTGATGTAATATAACGGCATATCTTGAATCCATATGCTTTTAGAAAATTAAATGCTTAATAAATATAATACATATTATTAGCCGCAAAATCATTACAGTTAGATCTTATAAAATTGTTGAAGAATGTCATAAATAAAGTCAGTAAATAAAAATATGAAATATTAAATCTGTTAATCTTTATTATTCTTATTGCAATAAATACATACACAAGCAAATGGCAAGATACCAGCAGGATTACTATTATAAAATCAACCAGTAGATAATAGTATTAAGCAAATAAAACAAAAAAATCTTGAGCACCACATTAATACATAAGGCAAGTACGTTAATGACATCATACTAACATTTACATTCACATTTGCAATTGAAATCATATATACAGTTACAATTGCAATTACGTTTGCATTTACCGAGTTAAGATTGGTTAAGATATAATATCACACATGCATTCGCACAGACATCATTCGCACAACAATTCGCGAGAGGTGAAAAACGATCAGTGACATAGATCTCTCACAAGGATGTGAGAGATATAATGTAACCAGCAGCAATCGCGCAAAAAAAGCCAGAGGAGTTTGTAACGTAAGAAGGGGGGAGATGGGAGCATATTGTAAAACTTAACCAAAGGAAAAGGTTACACAAAATTTAGCAGAGCGATAACAAGAAATGGATAAGTTATTTTGATAGCGAGAATCAAGAGAGTTAGAGGAATGAAGCTCTGAATTAAAATGCAGAAGATTTAGGTAAATATTAGGTGTGGGAAAAAGTTCGCGGCGTTTTTCCCATTATATCTAACGAGAAAAACGTCACGAACTTTTTCCCATACCTAATAGAAGGAAATGTCGATTTTAAGGATACAGAAAGTAAGACAACACAAGTAAAGAACGAAATGCTAGAGTATTTTAAGCCATTCAGAGCTTAAGAATGAAGGAATTATATCGAATTTACGAATACAATATGAGAACCGAAGGAGTTTTGAATGCGTTGAATGCGATTGAGCAGTTGCAAACTGAGAGCAGGAATTTATACTACATCGGCAAACAATGAGATAATCAGCAAGTAGGAGACATGGAGTTTCTGCGGAGTAGAAAAAATATGGCGAAAGGGATAAAGGAGGCGAAGTCGAGAGTATAGACGATCCTACATTTGGCGATCACATGCGATTCGAAAGACCAAGAAGAGTTTAAGTGAACGCCTAAGATTCTAATGGAGAAGGAGTAAGGAATTGCATTAATATTGACATTGAAGGAATGAACACGAAATAGAAATACAGATGATCCAACGATGAACAGAGAGGATTTGGAGAGATTTAGGTGCAGGGCATTAGAAGAAGCCATAGAGAGGATATAGAGATAGTCTTCTGCATCCAACCACAGAAGCCTCTGCAACGTTAGAACGATGGGAGGATTTAATAAGAATTCGTTAGCATACATGAGAAACTTGGAATAGAAAGGAATAAAGGATAAATCAGCGAAAATATTGAAAAATAAAGAGAATGGATCCCTGAGGAATTCCAGAAGAAATTAATCGAGAAGATGAAAAAGAAGGATTAGGATTATATATGAGGACGCATTGAGAATGATTTGTGAGAAATGATCGAAACAGCAATAGAGCAGACTTAGATAGACCAGCTTGGCCAAGAGGAGGTCATATTGACAATATCAAAAGTTTTGATAAAATCGAGAGCAATGATGGATATAAGACTACTAGAATCAAAATTTTGCAGTATAAGATTCGAACCAAGAAATAATTCAGTTGCAGTGCTATGAGATTCATGAAAACAGAATTGACATGAAAGAATGATTTTTTATTAGCATTTGCTAAGAAATGCAAATAATATAATTATTGAAAACAAATACGCTCTAACAGTTTGTACAAAAAGAGGGAAGAGAAATAGAATGAAAAAAGGAAGGAGATGGAGGGATCACGATTTTTTGGAATTGAAATAACAATAAATTGCTTTTAGGAATTAAGAAAAGTGTATTAAATAAAGAGAAATTTAAGATGTGAAGCAAAGGATTGAGACAATGAAGAAAACAAAGTAAAATCATACAACCGGAGAGAACAAAAGGTCCAGCTGAAATTATAGGTGTGCTTAAAAATGTTATATAATTGATTGACTGAGATTGATAGGTGTGAAATTGAAAGTCTCAGAAACATTACATGAGGAAAAATGAAGGTGATCAATGATATTGGAAGAACAGGAAGAGGAGGAGTCTCAAAGTTTATTATTTAAAAGAAAAAGCTCTCGGAGACGAGCAGGAATCGGAGTAGAGAAAGATCTAGTTCCAAGCGTAGAAAGGTTGTGCCAGAACTGACGTGAGAAGTTAGAGGAAAGAGAGGAGAACAGGAACAACCTTTTCTCACGACGGATAGCACAGGTAACATCATTACGTAAGCTCTTGTATCGGCATCAATCGACCGATTTAATATGTTTAAATTTTAAAAGAACACGGCGCTTCATCGCGACAAGCCTTCTGATCGTCGCACTTAGCCACAAGATAAGCGAACGACACGCCTATATAGCGCAGTGGAGCAAGACTGTCAAATATAATCATAAAAAAAGAGACAAAATAAGATCATCACATCAACATCGGAAACCACAGATAAAGGATTATATAAAGGATTATAATTAATACTGTTGAGCTTTGAGACAATAACCTCACTGAATGGCTCGAATATCACAAAAGTACAGTACGACCACGACAAGGAGGTCTTCCCGTATTTAATACTATAAACTGTGAAATATGATCGCTAATGCTTATCGCGTCGCTCGCATCGCATTCAATCACATCTATGCTAGCCGAGACCAGGATAAGATCGAGAATCGTTGCCGAATCTCGAGTCACACAAGTGAGCTCGTCTATAAGTTGCTGCTGTCACGCAAAAGTCAAGCGATTTACAATCAGACATTACAAATAAGTCGCAAATATTAATGTTAAAATCGCCAAGACATATAATCGCATTGATGTTACAGGAAACATAAGGATTCCACAAAACGCATGTCGGTCAAGACCGACATGTTCGGTGGAGACCGAAAAGGGCATACAAAAAATCGCCGCTCTTCGATAATTTAGGCGAAGAAAAATAATATCAACGAGTAATCATCAAGGGAATCGCCAAGATCAATTACAAAGAGAAAAATAAAGCTGTCAATCGCAATATAAATCGCAATTCCACTGCCAGCACTACAGGAGTATCGAATGTGAGAGATAACTTTCTACACTACTATTCCTCGGATTGGTATACCCATACGACAGGGTCCCAGATAAGAACCAAATAAAGAATAAAAAATACTATCCTATGTCAAGCGAGACCCACCGCCAAGGGATACGACAGATGTTCGGATGTAATGACTATTAGAAAAACTCTATCATGCTTGCGCAAGACACTCAGGCATTATATGTGAGAGTGTCATGCACATGGAGAACAAGTTAGACTTACTCATAAAGAGAAGCGAGCCTCTTAGCCAGAGATCTGATCAGAACCATACTGGAGTGGATCCTCACAGATACTCCGTTGTCCAATGGGGGCCACGTGGAGGCGGACTCGCCAGCGTCGTTGAGATGTCATGCGTGACGTTCAGCCTCGTGCAAGTTGATCCAAGGGGACCGTTGGTGTCACGACACCGCATCTGCACCTTCCAGCCCAAAGGTCTCTGCATGATCGGTCGCAATTGTTTCAAAACATTTTTCACAAATAGTTATGAACACTCTTTGACTAGCTCTTTGGCTGTCAGGATCTTCGCTGAAAATTCAGCGAAGACTAGATATATGTTTTGCCTCATGAACTCATGAGGCTGAGAGGATTATGGGAGTCCCAATTCCATTACAAAGTTTCTTAGCTTTTCTCGTAAAATCGCTCATATAGTACATGCAATGCATAAGTCGCGGCTCTTGGAGCTAAGATCCCAGTGCATTTGTCACTTTTCAATTAAGTTCGCTTCGACGAGCACGAGCACTACAGGATCTGTCCGATCGATAGCCATCTATAGATACAAACTTAAATATCAAATAATATCAAGTAACCACGTCTCACCGATTACTAAAACGTCCAACCGCACGTATGAAATAAGATCTTTTACAGAGCAATATGCGACAGCAACGAATGGACGTTAACGCAACACGAAGAATCGCGATCCGTAGCCCGATACGAATGAGGCAAGGAAGCAGGGCGTCAATCAGATCCATCCGCACCTATAGCAGCCGACAGAGACGATGGGGTCGAGCACTGTATCAAACTCATCTACTCCAATACACGAAGAGATGTGTCTCGAGACACATAACGAAACGAAGATCCATTAGCCACCCTAAAATACTTAATCCCTCTCCACATCCTCATACATATCTCACATTGCATTCCCTAGCAAGCTGACGAGCTTCAACAAAAGTACGACGCTCCGCTTTAGTAAGCGCTCAAACAGAGAAATCCGAGCGTCAGGCATCGCTGATGTCAGAAGCAGCAAAACCAACCCGACGACGAGCTTTCGCGAGCAGCTCATTTCATGGAAGAACTTTATGATAAGTAGATCAGAAGAAGTTCGGCCCGAGATGCCTTCACAAACTCAAATGGCGCCAGGCGATGAACCAACAACACAATCTCAATTCTCTTCTCCGATCTTTGGAAGTGGTATGATCCTTCTGTTCGTTCATTAAGCGCTCAAAGCGCATAGACATCAGGTGGAGGCAATGTCAGAGCGTCGCCGTCGGAAATTAAAATCCCTTCCAACCGAGCACAGTGCTGTTCAAGGGCAACCTGTTTCTCAGAGAAAGAAGCAATCTCAGCATTCCGGCTATTCTCCGTAGAAAGCCAACAGTGTTCTCAATGTCACGCAGGTGATTCAGAGCCTTCCTATATCCATCACTCTTCCCGACCAATGCTTCCACTTTGAGTTCAAGGCGATCTAAAAAAAATCTAAACCAGACTCAGTTATTTTGGAGACTAGTTATTTTGCCAGTTATTGTGACAACAGTAATTGATAGAGCAGCAAGTAATGCTACTTAATTTCCATAAGAAAGAAGGAAATTAAATGCAATCCAAGGATGCAGCAAGTCGTCGCTCGCAAGTCGTTGCGCGAACAAGATATAAAATATTTACATTTAAGACAGATTGACTGATGTTGACTTATGTTGCGAAAAATAAAAAGAATTAAAATATATTAGGTGTACAACTTGGCTTCCACCGTTTTTTTTCCGAAATTCGAGGTTTTATTGTAAAAAACTGGTTATACATTTATGATTCAAAGTATTGTCCATCGCTGGCCACTACTTTCTCCCATCTTTCGGGTAGCGTACGAATCCCGCGTCGAAAAAACTGGTCATCTTTTGAGGCTATCCACGAATCGATCCAATTTTTTACTTCTTCATAAGACCGGAAGTGCTGGTCAGCCAGGCCGTGTGCCATTGATCGAAACAAGTGATAGTCAGAGGGAGCAACGTCTGGAGAATACGGCGGGTGGGGTAGGACTTCCCATTTCAACGTTTCCAAGTATGTCTTGACCACTTTCGCAACATGGGGTCGAGCATTGTCATGCTGCAAAATCACTTTATCGTGTCTCTCGTTGTATTGCGGCCGTTTGTCTTTCAATGCTCGGCTCAAACGCATCAATTGCGTTCGATACCGATCGCCTGTGATTGTTTCAGTCGGTTTTAACAGTTCATAATACACTACGCCGAGCTGGTCCCACCAAATACAGAGCATGACCTTGGAGCCGTGAATATTCGGTTTGGCCGTCGACGTGGAAGCATGGCCGGGAACTCCTCATGATTTTGTGCGCTTGGGATTATCGTAATGAACCCATTTTTCGTCCCCAGTCACAATGCGATGCAGAAATCCCTTCCGTCTTTGCCTTTCAAGCAGCTGTTCACAAGCAAACAAACGCCGTTCAACATCTCTCGGCTTCAATTCGTACGGCACCCAATTTCCTTACTTCTGAATCATTCCCATAGTTTTGAGGCGTTTTGAAATGGCTTGTTGAGTCATTCCCAATGATCATGCCAATTCTTCTTGATTTTGACACGAGTCTTGCTCAAGTAATGCCTCCAATTCTGCATCTTCAAAAACCTTCTCTCTTCCACCGCTTTGCCGGTCTTTGACGTCAAAATCACCGTTCTTGAAGCGTTGAAACCACTCACGACACGTTTTTTCACTAATAGCGGCCTCACCATAAGTATTTGAGAGCATTCGATGAGCCTCAGCTGCAGATTTCTTCATATTGAAGCAAAAAATTAAAACCTCCCGCAAATGACGAGAATTTGGCTCGTAAACTGACATTTTCAATCGAGAATAACTTTATGATGCAGACATAAATCGACTAATGTTTCTATGGGGTTATGTTGACAGATGCCCAAGTTTATTGTATGACGTCTATGATCTTTATGATTTATTTCGACCACCACTTACCGCTAAAGCCATCTATAGGAAAACGGCGGAAGCCGTTGTACATCTAATACATTACTAAAAATATTATAATTATTAGTTGCTAAATTAAAATTGCTAAGTCATATTATTAAAAAATCATAAAATAAATACCACATTTATTTAATAAAATTGTGAGTAAGAAGAGAACATAGGTTAGAACATAATGGGAAGAAGAGAGAGAGCGCGAAATTGACGAGTATAGAACTATTGTACAACGGGTGAGACATATATCATTATGCGCACTATTTATTATTTGGCAACATCGCAATGCATCAAAATTACATCTATGATATCATCATGAAATATGTCCTATTAACATGTCGAATGTCCTTAAAAAAATTTTTTATTACAAGCAATTAATAAAGCTGTATACTAGGTATGTAAATATTAACCGGAATTTACCAATAGATAGCCATAGCTGTTAATGTAGTTGCCGTCAGACGACGCCATTGACGCCATTTCTCTGACATCTGACAAAGATTTTCAACTCACAACAATACAAGTTTCATACAACAGTATAATTTGTAATAGCGTTGAACATGTCGAATTTTGTGCCTGGAAACTATGGTTTGCGGACAGCATTGATTTTCTGTTACCATTTGAAGACTGCTGCAGAATCGCATCGAATGCTTGTCGAAGCTTACGATGAGCATGCTCTTGGTAAATCATAGTGCTTTGAATGGTTTAAAAAATTCAAAAGTGGCGATTTTGACGTGAGAAACGAAAAACGTGAAAAACCACCGAAAAAATTTAAAGACAGCGAATTGCAAACATTGTTGGATGAGGATGACGCTCAAACTCAACAACAACTCGCGGATCAATTGAATGCGAGAAGCCGTCTCCATATGTTTGAATGGGAAAGATCTAGAAGATGGGAAAATGAATTCCACATGAACTGAATGAAAGACAGCAGGAAAACCGAAAAACCACTTGCGAAATGTTGCTCGCCAAGTACAAAAGAAAATCATTTCTTCATCGAATTGTGATTGGCGATGAAAAATGGATATATTTTGAGAATCTTAAGCGTAAAAGATCATGGGTAACTCCAGGCGAACCATCGACATAGACTGCAAGGCCAAATCGCTATGGATGGAAGACAATAGTCTGTGTTTGGTGGAATTAGAAAGGTATGATCTATTATGAGCTAGTAAAACCTGATGAAACCATTAATACTGAACGCTACCAACAAATGATCAATTTGAATCAAGCTTTGTGTGAAAAATGACCGGAATATCAAAAAAAGCAACACAAAGTGATTTTGCTTCATGATAATGCACCATCTCACACACAGCAAAACTGGTCAAGGAAATTGAAATGATTGAGGCATTTGGTTGGAAAATATTTTCGCATGCGACTTACTCACCAGACTTGGCTCCGTCCGATTATCACTTATTTGCATCGATGGGACACGCACTTGCTCAGCAGCGCTTCATTTCTTACGAAGATGTACGAAAATGGCTAGATGACTGGTTTGGCTCAACAATTTTTTTAGCATGGCATCCACAAATTGTCAAACAGGTGGAAAAAATATATAGCTACCGATGGGCAATATTTCGAATAAAATATTTTTTATCATTTTCATGCAATAAACGTGTATTTTCTATAAAAAAATTCTGGTTTCATATTTACATTCCTGGTATTGTATTTTACTTCAAGATTTATAGGATTTCCTAACAGAGCGTCAGCATTTACATTGGTTTTACCTGTTTTATATACGACGTCATAGTCATATTCGACAAGTTTTAATTTCCAACGAAGTATTTAATTTCTATTCTCATATTTGCATCTTGTACATTCTTAAACTAGAGTGGTTTATGATCTGTGACCAATATGAATTTTTGTTCGAATAGATATGGTATATTTAACAACAATATACTATTGTTAACGCTTCCTTTTCATATGTATTATATTTTAATTCGTCGATCAAGATTCGTGAAGCTTATGTTATTGATTGATTTTTATTTATTTCGCTTTGTAATAAGATGCCTCTCACGGCTATTCCAGAAGCGTCTATTGTTAAAATAAAAGATTTTGAAAAATCAGGGTATTGTAAAACAGGCTCTTCACATAATTTTTGTTTTAATGTCTCGAATGATTCTTCTTGAACAGATGTCCATTTGAAAGCCGTGTCATTCTTTAATAAATTTGTCAGTAATTTCGCTAATTTCAAGGAACTTGGTATCTGCGATAATATCCTGCTACTCTCAGAAATTGTTTAATTTTTTCAGAGTTTTAGGTCTTGGAAAATGTTTTACGGCGTCTAATTTTTCAGGATTCGATCTGACTCCATCCTTGTTGATTACGTGCTCTAAATATGTTACTTCTGTTTTTAAAAATTCGCATTTGTCTGGCTGTAATTGTAGATTAGCTTTACGAAGTCGATCTATTAATAGATTATATTTTCTTTCGTGTTCTTGTGAATGATGCGTCATATATGATCATCCATATAAACAAATAATTCCTGGTCTTGTAATCCTGATAGTACCAGATCTATTAACCTCTGAAAGATGGCGGGAGCATTTTTTAATCCGAAGGACATGCGATCGAATTCGTAATGCCCGAAAGGAGTTGTAAAAGCGGTTTTATGGCTATCCGTAGGATCTATTTTTATTTGGAATCCGGAAGTCAAATCACATACGATAAAATATCGTGCTCCTTGGTTTAAAATGTCAACAATTATTAAATAATGGACATGTTGTCTCTGACAATTTTTTCATTCAGAGCGCAAAAATCTAATACCTCTCCATCTCTTGTTTCCCTTCGAATCCTCTTTTTTCGGGACCATATGGGCGTATTGTAAGGCGATTGAGAAGGTTTTATGGTATCTCCTTCAAGCAGTTTCTTTGATCTGTTTATTTATTTCTTCTTTATAAAGCTGCAGAAATCTTTATTGTCATGTTTATAAGTATAAGTCGATCATCTGTTGTAGGTATCTGATGCTGCAATACGTTAATTGCAGTTAGTCTTTCTCCAGGAATATGAAATCTGTCTTGACTATTAAATTTATTACGCTTTTCTCTTCTCGTGTATTTAAATGTTCTAACAATTCCACAATTTCTGTAAGTTTATTCTTATTAGGTTCCTCTAAATTCCTCGCATTCGAGCGCTTTTTTATCCTTTTCTGCTCTCTCCTGTTTCGACTTACGTTTGCGCATAAATTTTTCTATTACTTCTTGGGATTGGACTTGCGTTAATGCAAGAATTTTCAAAGACGTTATTTTTCTTTTTGCAATTGTAAGAGGATTTGACATTAGAATTACGTGATCGTATTCTTTTCATAAGTTTTTCCAAGATAACATAAAAGATTTCGTTATTATTATCCGTGGATTCCAACCCTCAGGAATTTTATTCGTTCTTTAGACGTTAATATGTCCTTTCCCTTTGATTTTTGTAAATAAGATTGAGTTGTATTGCGTAGGTAGATATGGTTATTTCCCTTCTCGCAATCAACAGGAGTAGAATTTACTATGGAGGAAACCGTTCTCTGGAATTCTAACATTATTTAAGTTTTCAGGAGAGGTTTGAAAACTTCTCTCTCCAAAGATCTTGGATAAATTGTCAGGAGAGATTTGGTAACTTTCCTCTCTAAGGATTTCGGAACCGATTAGATTTTCAGGAGGAGTTTGGTAACTTCCTCCTCTAAGGATTTGGGAATCTAGAGTCCCTAGAAGGATTGGAAATCTTCCTCTAGATTGATGAAATTTTTATTTAAATTTATACCTTGATTTTTCTCTTTAATCTTATTCTCACCCTTGTTTTGGATAGATTTGTTAGTTATTATATTTTCCTCAATTGCAATTTCCCCGTCATCTGGTTTCAATATTACGTCTTCTTTATTATTTATAATATCGTTTGTGTCGCTGTCGAATACCTCACAACTCTTGATTGTTTTCTGGATACACAAATTTGGTCTGCATATTCGCAGTCTCTACTCGATAATCTTCGTAGTTATCAAATAATTCATTTAAAGATTTAAAGCGTAAGATTAATACTTGAATCTCGATTTCTTCGTCCAGAGTACTATAACGTTTAGAAACGCTTTTCCAGAAATATTTTTTACTATGATGTCCCCTAAATAAATTCCATTTATTCCATCCAGCTATCTTTATTTTTGAGATATACCCTATTTTTATCTCGGGATTTTCTATTCTCATGTAGAACAATGATTCTGTTCGCGGAGATACTGTAATGGTTTCTGGAGAAAAAAAGGGTATAGTAATTTCTGATATGTCTAGATATCCTAATCTATTTTTGAGGAAGTCTGCTTGAAAAAATCATTACCCAATGTACCTGATCGTGTGATTGAAAAATCGTTTGATACAATATGAAAAGTTACTTTATTTTTAAAAAGCGGTAAAGCAGATTTTTCCAAGAATATAAACAGGATGTTCATTTATCTCATTTAAATTTAATATATAATGATTATGGTGATATCCCTTGATATAAAATTTTCTTTAATTATGTTTGGCCTTGAATCGGTGTCTAACATAAAAGCTATATGTGGAGTGGGTTCACAAAGCTTTACCTGAATGGTAGACACGCAATTATATTTGTCAAGATTTACCGGTTGCACTTCTGCCGCATTTTTACTTACTGGGTTTTTTGTTGCGATGGCAGATGTGAAATCCGTGCAGATTCCTGTTGCATATCCGACTTCGAAGAGCCATCGGAGTTTCCCTGATTATTTACTTACCTTCTATTGTTATTTGCGATGCGTAATTCATAGTCAAGGAGATGCCCTTGCTCTTTACAATAACGAAAGAATAGTGAGCCTGAAGATATAGCATCTTATCTCATCTTAGATCGACAATCTTTGGCGACATGTCCAAAATTATTTCAAGTCTGACAAACAATTTTTACCTTATTTTTCGAATTATGTCGTTCGTTTTGTTTTTTCCAACAATTATTGGCCGATCTGGCTTATTACACCATTGACAGATTATAGAGGGCTTATTCTAATTATTAGCATTACTACTTGTTTTACAAAATTTAATTTATGATCAGATTTGGAACAAAGTTGACAAATAATATTATTCTCATCTGAATTAAGGAGAATATATAAAAGGAAGAGGATATCCGTTTCTCAACAAAATTGTATCATATAAGTAATATTCTTAAAATGGAATTTCGGGTGGGATAAAAGGAAAATTTTATCAAATGAACTAAGAATTATACCTCTTTTATAACAGACAGAATGGTACGAATGGAAATTAAGATATCTTTCAGAAAATGTAAGTTTTTTATAAAAGTCAAAAATAATTCTATGCTCATCAACAATAAGGTTCACATCCAAAAAATTTAGGCTATTATCCTTGCCGACTTCAAACGTAAATGGAAGATATTCATGGAACGAGTTAAAAACTTGTAATATTATATAATATTTGAACTATCTGAAAGAGCAACGAGTAATAACATCTCGTCTACATATTTAAGTAAAAGAGTAAACGACACGGCAATAATTGGAATGCTTTTTCTTCCAAATCTTCCCTAACTATATTTGCTATGATCGGTGATAAAGCAGAGCCCATAGGAGAATCACAAAGCATAAAATTTCTTATTAAAGAAAAAATAAGTGGATTCTAATATTAATTTATTAATTATAAAAAATTCTTTTTTAGGAATTTTTATGTTTTTCAAAATATTCTCCTCTCTATATTTTCAATTCTGCTGGTACGTTGAAAGAAAGCGAAACAACATCTAAAGAAGCCAATTGATAGTCACTTCAAAATAAATCTCATTTACTTATCAACTAATAATTAACTAATAATCAACTAATTGGAAGCTATTTTCTACTTGGTTGCGTGATTCATTGCTGTTTTCAATAATATAAGAAAAGAGATAGTGAATATAGTAGGCTTAATCGAAGAGACAATGATTTTAAAAGAAGCGTTAGGTTTGTGAATTTTAGGAAGCCCATTTGCTCTCGATACTATTCCATCATGGTGCACAACCTTTTATAAGTAACTTTATCGATATAATTATTCTTCTACCATCTACTAATAAGGTTATAAAAGTCATTGGTTAGTTTATTGAAAATTTCTTCAGAAATCACTTCGTACGTGTCAGCTAACATTTGCTCCATTTTATTAAAATATTCGTTTTTATGTAGTAACTGTGTGTAAACTAGTGTTAGCTTTGTTCTGGTAATAAAAATATTCTGATTATTTTTAATAAATTTGTTAGTAGATTTTAAACAACTATTGATATATTTTTTTCTTCTGGTACGTGAGCTGGGATGTTTTGCATAAATATTATGCAATTATTTATTATATAGCCCTATTTATTATATAGCCGAAATCGAATTATGTCTAATTTTGTTACTAACAAAAGGCTGTTTTCCTGAAATATTGCATTCAACTTGTTTAATAAATTCCAGACAAGTATTTTTTTTATTCTGTTTTGTTAATGGTAATTCGAACCGTTCACCTAGTTGCAATATTGTTTCACAATTATATATTGTGATACTTCAGAATTGCTAAGATCAATAAGTCGCTTATTGTGCATCATATCAAATTTAAATTCGGATTTAAATTTATCAGGAAATATATTTATATTATATGAATCGATAGGACCGGAAGAAACAGTATTATTTATAATAACAGGTTTTAAATGGCTATCATCCGAAGTAATTTTCCTTAGTGCTACCTGACATTCTAGGCCGAATTTCACGTTTCTTGTTATAAATAATCTTTCTGCTTAACTATTCGATTTCTTATCAATCGTAGTTTTTTATTCCAAAGTTGGAGACTATTCTTTTTTTGACGAAAATATTAATAAAATAAAAAGGTAAGAATTTGAAAATAATATTATAACTTTTGAACATATTAAATCTGTTCTGGTTAAGCTAGTAATAAAGCATCCTTAAGTTTAAAACGTAACACTGCCCTCACATGAATATTAACAATACTAGTAACGTTTGTTCTGAGTGTGCCGACTAAGTATAATATTGTTATAATATCTGATCTTGTTTAAATGCGGTGAAGTTAGTCCTTTGCAAGCTTTAAGAAATCTTATCTTAATTCTAATAGAAATATTACGTTTAGTTAATTTGATAAAGATTTTAAGTAAATGGCAAATATAATTCCTAAAATTCTGTCTAATGAACTTTAAAAAATTATTAAATTAATTATTATATTAATTATTTATATTAATTATTATATAAAAAAATTATTAAATTATTAATTGGCGAGAAAGCATTCTTTCGCCCACGTGAATAAATAAAAAGTAATTCAATGCTCAATTAAATAAATTAAAATAATTCGTTAAAAGGCTCAGAGCACAATCCTTCCTTTTCTTTAATAAGAAATTTTATAGACAGGTTTTTGATTCTCTTAAAGGCTCTCCTTTGTCATCGATTATAGCAAATATAGTTTTAGAACATTTGGAAGAAAAAGCATTCCAATTATTATCGTGTCGTTTACTCTTTTACTTTAGATATGTAGACGATTAGTATTACTCGCTCCTCCAAACAGTTTAAATATATTAGAAGTTTTTAACTCGTTCAATTCGAACGTCTTCAATTCTCGCTTGAAGTCGACAAGGATAATAGCCTGAATTTTTTGGATGTGAATTTTATTGTTGACGAATATAGAATTATATTTGACACCTACAAAAACCTACATTTTCTGAAAGATATCTTCTATCTTAATTTCCATTCGCAACATCCTGTCTATCATAAAAGAGATGTAATTTTTAATTTATTTGACAAAATTTTCCTTTTATCCCATCCGAAATTCCATTTTAAGAATATTACTTATATGATACAAATTTTGTTGAGAAACGAATATCCTCTTTCTTTTATATTCTCCTCAATTCAGATGAGAATTAAGTTCCATTCTTACAATCGGAAGATTACCAAAAATCAAGCTAGAGATTATTATAAATACTTAACTGTACCTTTTGTAAGGACCATCTCGGAATCTTTTTCAACATAGAAATGTCAATACAGAAGTGTCAATTTAAAGCATTTATGATTCCGAACATTCTGAAAAAATACATCACTGGAAAAAATACTCTTGACAGCAACACAGCATGATATTGTCTACAGAATCTTATGCCATGATGACGCATTACACTGGCCCGACAAAAAGGCAACCACAGCAATCTTATTAAAAACAAGAATCACAGAGCACTTGTCGGATATTAATAAAAAAATCAGGCTCATCAAGTGTCATATCTAATTACAGAACCTCATTTAATCATAATTTTGATTGGAATGGTCAGAATTTTAGATAAAGAATCATCTTATAACAAAAGACTGATTTCTGAGATGATTTTTATAAAGAGACAAAAGAATGAACTTAATTTATAAAGACATAGAATCTTTACCAGCAATATACTCTCCCATTGTACAAGCACTTTCCCTTTCCTAAATATTTCCCGTCATCTTTTCTCTCTCCTTTGAATTTTCTTACCACTCATAGTTGTCGATTTTTTCGTTACTTGTCTGTATTAGTTTAAAATAAATCAAGAAGCATGGAAGAACATTTTATATCTTTGGAGTTCTGGTCTTAATACTGTTTGCTTTACATACTATTATGCGCTATAATTTTGATCATTTTCGTTGGTAGTAATACGGGTATTAATATAAATCTTGCGACATTTTAATTGCGTAAATTCTCAATAGTTTTTCTTCATTTAACCTGAAGAAAAATTGTTTTGAACTCATAAAGTCCATTGAAAATAATGTAAAAAGTCTAAGCAATACTTGTTTTTGTGGACAATTTGTATCTATAAGTGTTAGAGAAGAAATCCTAATAACTATATACGATGGCAAATTATTATTACTAATTGATACTTTGTAATAAGATGGGATTCATTCCTAAAATGACACCATGGATGTAAGACAAGATGCTAACTTCTTGCATCATATCAAGGTTTTCGGATTACAAACGTTGTTGTTTCAAGATTGAGATTTTTAATGTTATAAGCGCTAGATTTTTTCTGAAATTTTTTTGTATATCATTGTAACGTTAATGTAGTTGTAACATTGAAAATGACCGGATGGAAGGATCCAAATGTCTGTTTTTTGAGTTAAATATAATGTTTAGTAATTTATAACAATAGCGAAGAATATCTTGCTTTGAGCCCTTTAACAGACTATTTTAATTTATTTAATCGAACATTGAATTACTTTTTATCTAGTCTGTATTTTACTGCTCGTCTGTCCAACATAAGAGGCATTGCAATTTTTACAATTAATCTTGTAAACTATATTTTTCTTTAATTCATGAGAAAGAACGTCTTTTTGTGCTTTAATCCGCTGTTTGCTCATAGGTGGCATTAGTGAGCGTACAAAGCTACCCTGGGCATACAACACACATTTTTTTATGTGTTTGACATCTGTCAACATTAACCAGTGCACATCATCAGCAATTTCATACAATAACATACATTTTTTTCTTTCGTAATCATGTCTAGTTTTTTTGCTTAAAAAAAGCATATGCGGGAAGCTTTGCTTTTCTGTTTCAATTTAAAGAAATCAGCTGCCGAATCGCATCGAATGCTTGTGGAGGCCGATGGCGACAATGCTTTATCGGAAACAACGTACAGAGATTAGTTTCGCCGGTTCAATGACGACAATTTTGACCTGAGTAACAAGAAGCGTGAAAATCGACCCAGAAAAGTTGAGGACTGTCAATTGCAGGCTCTTTTGGACGAGGACGATACCCAATCGCAAAAAAATCGCAGATGGAGCGACGCAAAAATACATGTCAAATTCTGCTTGCCAGACAAAAAAGAAAGTCGTTCTTGCATCGGATTGTAACAGGCGATGAAAAGTCGATCTATTTTCAGAATCCAAGAAATCTTGGATTGATCCCGCCTAATCATCAACATCTTCCTCTCAAGACCAAAATCGCTTCGAACGAAAGACGATATGCGTTTGTTGAGATCAGGAGATGTCATCTACTACGAGCTGTTAAAACCTGATGAAACTGTTAATGCTCATGGCTACCACCAACAACTGGTCAAATCCAAAAACACCGTGCTCTGCGTAAAAAAAGGCCGCATTATCGGAAAAGACATGACAAGCTGATTTTCCGCCACGACAACGCACCATCGCACACGTCAACAATGGTCCAAAATTACTTGGAGACACTCAACTGGAAAGTGCTACCCCATCCCACTTACTCATCAGACCTTCTGACTATTACCTATTTTCGTCGATGGCCACGCGCTCGCTGAGCGGCATTTCGATTCTTACGAAGACGTACGAAAATGGCTTGATGAGTGGTTTGCCCCGAAAGATGAGGAATTTTTTTGGCGTGGTATACACAAATTGCCCGAAAGATGGGAAAAATGTATAGTTAGCGAGGGCAAATACTTTGAATAAATTTGTTTTTGCTTCCTAGGAAAAAAAAATGTGTTTTTTTTACTAAAAAACAGCGGATTTAAGCTTATACACCTGGTAGTTCCGTCAAGTTTGTTCAAACTGAAAAAAAATAATTAAACATTATGATTTTTGATGTTCTTGAATTTGTCGTACATACGAGGCAAAAAAGGGGTAAATCACAAAGTTTTATTGTCAATGTTAATTTTATCTGTTTGTTTAAGCGTCTTACATTTAAAAAAGACCTTAATTATAAATTGATCGTTTCAAAATTAAAATTAATAGAATAGTCCAAAAATATCTTAATAATAAAATTAAAATTATTCTTATAATATTTTGAATAAGATAATAAAAAAGCTCATGTTCATAAGAACATCTCTCTTTTGTAAAAGAGGATGAAGAGACAAAAAACTGAGATATCTCCTCGAAAAAATTAAAATTAAAAAGTTAAAATTAAAAAGTTTTGTAAACAACTTTTTTAAATTTATTTATATAACGTTCGGAACGTTCGAATGACACCAGTGTTATTGATGAAACAATGGATTAAACATCAAAGTCATTAAAAGCACTGTCCCCATTAAGTTTCTAAAATTTTGTATACAAAAGATGATTATTCCGCAACATTTATATAGGATTTATTATCTGAATTTAAATTTTTATCATACACATATGCTTAATAGATACAATAAAGCGAAGACTCCATAAAATTCTTAATGTGGAACTCAATGATGCGTTTAAAACACTACATAATTCAAAAAGACAAACTGCGGTCTTATTTAGGAGGATTTCTGGTTGGATCCCTTATAACTTTTGTGAGACATTTTTTACTAAACAAAACAATTTTCGAAACTCAATGCATAGAGCTGAACATAAGAAGCTGTCAAAAAATGATTTGGCTGATTAACAAACAATAACGAAATGATTTCTAAGATTCAGTATTTTTAGAATTGCTATGATAACAATTCTTTTTCTAATAATTTACCTTCAGGGGTGTTTAACAATTATAATAGTTCTAAGGTAGACATTAAACCGTCTTCTTTTTCTATTTCAAATGAACAATCCGCACTATTTTCTAGAAATAAATGGTTTATGAATTTATCAAAAATTACCATTCCGACTGAAATGCCTTTTACAGCTTGGTAATAATTTTTCGTCATTTAACCTGAAGAAAAATTATTTTGAACTCATAAAGTCCATTGAAAATAATGTAAAAAGTCTAAGCAATACTTGCGTTTTAGACTTGAGCAATCTCTGCTATATTTTCTGCTATACAGAAAATATTCTTCACAAAATCAGCTAACTATTTTATCAATAAAAGACTAACTTTTTTACTCAAAATAACTAAAAGTTTCATCAGAGAAAATCCAAAAATCTTATTTACGAGAGTTGACAAAGATAATGTTACCGTAATAATTGACCAAGATAAGTAGAAACAAAAAATGCGTAATATTGTATGTTAGAAGATATTAGTACAATTACGTAATTAATAGGGATCCAATTAGGAAACTCACTGAATCTGTGAGAATTTTATTGACAAAAGGAAGAATTGTGAGTATATTAATTCGAAAATATACAAAAAATTATACTGCAGTAATGGAATCCTTCCGAGACTTCCCAAGGTTCACAAAAATGGATGCCCTTTGAGAATTATTATTTCGTTTATTGATAGTCCTCTTTATTCATTGGCCTCATTTTTGCACAATATTATCAAAGACAATTTTCCTAAATCAAATAACTATTGTCAATAGTTTCAAATTGATTGAAAAACTTAATGGGTGTTGTTTAAATAATAATTCCTCGTTGATTTTTCTTGTAATATCATTGTTTATCAACATTCCTTTAGATTTGGCTATAAAAAGTATTTCAGACAGATTAACAATAAAATAACTTCATGATTTACTGTCCCTTTTTTGCCTTATATTTATGACAAATTTAAGATCATTATCAAAAATCATAATGTTTAATAATTGTCTTTCTTCAATTTGAACAAACTTGACAGAATTATTAAAGACAAAAAAACATTCTTTCTCATGAGTCAAAGAAAAATATAGTTTACAAAATTAATTGTAAAAATTGCAATGCCTCTTATATTAGACAGATGAGCCATAAATTAAAGACTAGAATTAACGAACATAAAAATGACATTAATAAAAAGAGCGATAAACTTGTCTGCCAGTTCTGATCATAAATTGCAATCTGAACATGATTTTGATTGGAATAACACCAAAATTTAGGATAATAAGAGATATATTGGAAAAAGGTTAGTGACTGAAATGGAAATATTAAAATATAGAAGAATGGAATAAATTTGAAATAGGACTACTTTCTTACCATGCTTACACGAACATAATTAATAAGTTTTAATAATTTTTTTTGATTAGTGTATCTATACTAAAGTGTCTATCTTATTGTTTTTCAATCCCATAACTTTTGACAATATTGTTGTTTCATTTCTTAGAATATTTATTTCTTACTACAACTAACTACTTATCGTGTTCTTATCGGATAAAATTTTGTACATTTTTTTTGTTATAATCCTTGGTATTTAAAATTACAGTAGTATTGCCTTTATCCTCCAGTAATTAATACATCGGGATGGTTAATAACAAATTTATTTAATTCGTTGAGATCTTTTTTTATCAAAAAATGTTATTCGAATTATTAAGAAAATTACATTGTATATTTTTAAGAATAACATCTTTTCTAATTGAATTCCGTGAATTCTAATTTAATTAAGTTATTTTCATTATGTTTAATATATTCGATTGTTATTTTTTCTTTATTTATAACGTTATTCGATAGATTAAAACGTTGAGTAATAGTAACACGAATGTGTTGTAACGCGAATTTAGCATTTTTAAGAATGTCAATGCAAAAGGTTAATCATCTAATTCTTGTTTATGTTAATTAATTTATAATTAAATTCGAACTGACATTTATCCGACGTGTAACAATAGAGTTATTCGTGCTAACATCTAGTGTTGAAATTATATTAATTTTAATCAGAACAAAATCATTATGACAATTATTAATAAGCGGTTTTGTGATAGCGATGTTATAATTAATATTTCTAATTTTTTTTTTTTTGAGTATGCAATTTAGCCAATCTTAAATTATTTATTTCTTTATTAATATTATAATTTTCTTGATCCCATATTTTATTAAAATTAATTTTTTGACAACAGAACAAAACTAGTATAAAAAGAAAGTGAAACATTAATTGATCTATTAGGTGCACAACTTTGCTTTCGCCGTTTTCCTATAGATGGCTTTAGCGGTAAGTGGTGGTCGAAATAAATAGATTATAGACGTCATACAATAAATTTGAGCATCTGTCAACATAAGAAACCCCATAGAAACATTAGTCGATTTGTGTCTGCATCATAAAGTTATTCTCGATTGAAAATGTCAGTTTACGAGCCAAATTCTCGTCCTTTGCGGGAGGTTTTAATTTTTTGCTTCAATATGAAGAAATCTGCGGCTGAGGCTCATCGAATGCTCTCAAATATTTATGGTGAGGCCGCTATTAGTGAAAGAACGTGTCGTGAGTGGTTTCTACGCTTATTATGAACTGTTAAAACCGACTGAAACAATCACAGGCAATCGGTATTGAACGCAATTGATGCGCAATTGAACCGAGCATTGAAAGAAAAACGGCCGCAATACAATGAGAGACACGATAAAGTGATTTTGCATGACAATGCTCGACCCCATGTTGCGAAAGTGGTCAAGACATACTTGGAAACGTTGAAATGGGAAGTCCTACCCCACCCGCCGTATTCTCCAGACATTGCTCCCTCTGACTATCACTTGTTTCGATCAATGGCACACGGCCTGGCTGACCAGCACTTCCGGTCTTATGAAGAAGTAAAAAATTGGATCGATTCGTGGATAGCCTCAAAAGATGACCAGTTTTTTCGACGCGGAATTCGTATGCTACCCGAAAGATGGGAGAAAGTAGTGGCCAGCAATGGACAATACTTTGAATCATAAATGTATAACCAGTTTTTTACAATAAAGCCCCGAATTTCGGAAAAAAACGGCAGAAGTTGTACAAAGTTGTACACCTAATATAATTCGTAAAAAGTTCGTACACATATGATAATTGTTTATAAACATCATTAAATTCTATACAACAATTTGTGGATGAAGTTATGTTTGAATCGATCAATTTTTTATATAGAAGAACAATATGTATTTATTTCATGCCGCAAAAATTTTTCAAATGTATAGGAAGTATACTAGGCGGGTTCTAACCCATGGGGCTATGGGCACGGAGCAGGTCGCTACTCTGGTGGAGTGTTTCGCGTGGTTGCAACGATGCGAGTACATCAAGCAGCTCGAAGAATTTTGTCGTGCCAAGTGTCCGCACCTCGCCGTTGGACACAGATCCGCGATGGCGAGGATCGCGCGACTCGCAGGTGCAAAGTCGCAATTGGAGCGACTTTCGTGCATATTGGTGGTGAGTACGCGAGTGGCGAGTAGCAACGAACGATCTCTTGTCTGGCGAGAAATCAACGCCGCGTTCGAGAATCGTATATTGACAGGTGCGGTGATAGACTCTAATCACATCGAACCGCAGCGGTTTTAGAAGACGCTAGCAGTGTAGTTCTAGAGCGAGTGTGAGACGCTGTAGAAAGATACAGTAGTGTAAAAGTAAACACCGCATTCAACGGTAAATTCGCGACGAAGAATAAACGTGCTAATAAGAGCATAGTTACAAAGAACAGCGAGATATACCGATACACCGATTTGCGCGAGTGGTACGAACAGTATGTCATCCAGCCTATCCTAGCATCGCTCGAAGAGTTCCAGGAACGCGACAGCGGGTAGACATTGTTACGTATATTGAATTTGACTATCAATGTGAACAAACTAAATCCCCTGCGCGCGGGATGTCACATCGAAGTACCACGAGAAATAGCGACGAAACGAGCGATAATCAGTGTTCGTACGACGGACAATGCGCGTTTCGCGTAGTCGGTGGTCGCCGCTCTGTACCCAGCTGAAAAGTATATGGAGCGGGAATCGTCCCGTATTACATGAGTGTTGAATCTCACGAATATCGAATTTCCAATAACGTTCAAAGACATTTCTAAATTCGAACGATTGAACATGGTGTCAATCAACGAGTACAATATCGAGAATAAACAAGTCCTTCCTCTATGGCTCATCGATGACAAGAAGAAGAAGCACGTCAATTTCCTGTATGTACAAGATTCATACAACGACAACCTTGACTATTTTGCGTATCAAGAATCTATCGCGTCTCGTGAGTTCGCAAATTACTAGGAAAAAGAACAAGAAGTTTTTCTGCGACCGGTAAATATAATAAGAAAAGCCAATAAAAAAACAGTAAAAAAGAAATAGTGAAAAATAGTGATTTCTCTATTATTTACAGATGCCTTCATTACTTCGGTTCGTGCGAAAAATTGCAATTGCACGAAGTGGACTGCTAGAAGATCAACGATTGCGCCATCCGACTGCCGAGGACGACAAGTGGTTCCACCAATTCCAGTGGAATTTGGAAATCACTGCAATAAGGAGCGCGTCTCATTCATTGTCTACGCCGACCTGGAGTGCGTTCTACGTAAGACAGAATCCGACAAAGAAGATGCGTCGTCATACGCGTATCAGCGGCATGAAGCGCATAGGCTATTACATACGATGCGCGTACGACACATTATCGTTGTATTATTTCCGTCGCGATGAAGGTTGTATAACGTGGTTCGCGCAACAATTCAACGATTTGCACATCGCGTGAAAAATATCGTATCCGCCAACGTGCCCATGGAAACGTTATCTAAACAGCAATAGGAGGCATACTGTAGAGCGATGCGTTGTCACATCTGTGAGAAACCGTTCGCGCCCGATGATACGCGAGTCCGCGATCATTGTCATCTCACCGGTAGATACCGTGATTCAGCGCATTCAAATTGTAACTTAAATTATATAAAAATTCGTTCTATATTCTGATCGTATTTATCGGGCTATGATGCCCATTTTATAATTAAGGAAATTGCTACTGCGTACGATAACATGTAGATGTACTACCGATAACGAAGGAAAAATATATTTCAGTCACTAAACATATATCGATAGCACCAAAGATAAAAATGAAAAGAATTTTTAGAAAAAAAATGGTGTAAAATTAAAATTCATTGATTCTTTCAAATTTCTAAACGCAAGCCTCGATAAATTGGTCGTATCTCGACAAAGATAAATTAAAAATTGTACGTTCCGAATTGCAAGCTCAGCGCTCAGGATTTCGATTTTCTCATACGAAAAGGTGTTTTTCCGTACGAATACATTGACTGCGTCGAAAAATTGCAGGACACGCGCGAATTATTTTTCAGTTCGTTGACAGGCGATACCGTATCCGAGAACGATTACGCTCACGCTGTGAACGTGTAGCAGCGATTCTCCATCCGAACGCTCGGGGAGTACAGTGATTTGTACTTGAAAACTGATATCTTGTTATTAGCCGAAACACATTTTCGAACGACATTTTCGAAAATTTTCGCAATAGTTGCATCGCGAGTTACTGTCTCGATCCCGCGCATTATTATACATTGCCAGGTTTCACGTGGGACGCTATGCTGAAACATACACATGTAAGATTCGAGTTGCTCACCGACATTGATATGATCACGTTCGAGCGCGGTATACGCGGTGGTCTCAGTCAATGTTTCAGCAGATACGCACAGGCTAATAACAAATACATGCGTTCGATCCATCGAAACCGTACTTGATGTACTATGAATAATTTGTGAATAATTTGTACGGATGGGCAATGTGTCGACCTTTGCCGTACGCCAAATTTCAATGGTTCGAAGACGCTGCGAACTTTGACGTGATCGCTCCGGATTCATCCACCGGTTATATTTTCGAGGTCGATCTCGAGTATTCGCAGCATCTACACGACCGACACTGACCTACCTTTCTGCCCAACGCGCGATAAATCGCCCGGCAAGCGCGAAGACAAACTTCTAGTGACGTTGTACGATAAACAGTGTTACGTCATCCACTATCGCAACCTACAGCAATGTACTCGTCACGGTCTTCGCGTAACAAAGATCCATCGAGTGCTACAATTCACTCAATCTCCATGGCTCCGTGATTATATTAAACTCAATACATAATTTAGAACGCGCGCAAAAAACGATTTTGAAAAAAATTTGTATAAATTAATGAACAACGCGGTATTCGATAAGACCATGGAGAATGTGCGCAATCACGTTGATGTAAAATTAATAATAAAATGGAACGGCACGAAGGCAATGATCGCGAAACTGAATTTTCACAGCCGCAGTGTCTTTGCGGAAAATTTGATCACTGTCGAAATGCGTAAATTCGAGGTAAAGTTCGACAAGCCGATTTACGTGGGTATGTGCATTGAAAGTCTGCTTGTACGAATTTCACCGCGAGTACATGTCACCGATGTATCGCGACAAATGCAAGATCATGTACACCGACACGGACAGTCTCATTTACCATATAGAATGCGACGATGTTTACAAGAATATGAAACACGATATCGCTAGATACGAGCGATTATCCAGCAGACAACGTGTATGGTATGCGAACAAAAAAGTACTTGGCCTGATGAAGGATGAAAATAATGGTGCGATAATGGCCGAATTCGTTGGATTGAGAGTAAAGATGTACATAATGAGAGTGGACGGCAAGAAAGACACTAAAAAGGCGAAAGGTATAAAGAATAACGTAGTAGCGCGAACGATAACGTTCGATGATTACACGCGTGTTTGAATGATATCGAAATAACTCGTCATCAATCGTGTACCATATCAATGGTATACAGTCTAAATTACATTAGGTATACACGATATTCAAATCGAAAATCTGAGTCCATGACGACAAACGATACGTCGTACCAAACTCGACCTAGACATTACCGTGAGGGCATTGGCGGATACCTTTGTAATATATGTTACTATTATGTATTATTTATTGTAATTTACACTTTTTTTTCACATTTATACAAATATTATTAACATATTTTTATGTAATAGCATTTATTATTAGTATTACGATTGTTATACTTTCATATAATACATATCGTATGTTTTTAACATTTATATACTACTAGTATTTCAATTTTACATTTTATGTATCCTATATTTTTTTTTATCATTTATGCATATTACTGATATTATTTTAATTTACACGTAATGCATGTTTTTTTATATTTATATAAGTATTATTATTATGTTTTATGTAGTACCATTTATTATATATTACTATTATTTTTCATTTTATGTATCGTACATTTATATCTGTATATTCCAGAACGAAGATGGAAAGGATAATAAAAAAAAACATTTATATATTTATATTGATATTTTTTATATGTAGAAATAAAAATACACGAATCAAAATTTTATCAAATGACATTGTTTTTGTGTATCCATGAAATGTGCGACCCGTCGAATCCCAGCCATTTGACGTACACCTTATCTCCTTCCCGGCGCAGTATTTTCTCCGAGAGAATACATATCCGGATGAGTAGCGCGATGCAACTCATGCTCGTAAAACGCTCCAGCGATGGATTTTCCGCGATAATCCTCGAGTAGGTAGGTTACGGAATTGGTACGCTGTATCTTAACGATTGTAAACACCTCGGTGATCCAATTTGGTGTGTAACCCTTCTCAAAAATCGTCTTGTACTTGCTCACGCGTATCGAATTGCCCACTTTAAATTTTGACCAGCAATATCGCGCTGTAAACCGTGTCCAAAAGTCTTTCGGCGATCGCGGGAGTTACGTCAGCAGGTCGCATGCCGATAGTCCGATGCTTGCGTGCGTTGTAATCTGACACGAGATGCGGCAGCTCATCGATCCACTTGTAATTGCCGTTAAGCGTCTCCCACATGTCGTTTTTGAGCGTGCGATTGAACCGCTCAATTACTGACACTTTCAACGTAGAATAGTGATTAACACGTCGTGTTTTTTCAAGATTTTCTGCACATCGATGTTGTAAAATTTCTTTCATATTCGTTTGTAAATTTCCGTTTGTAAATTTTTCTTCCACTCGCTCGAATTATCTCAATGATAGCATCAGCCATCTCGCTTCCATCCTTGTTCTTAGCAATACGGCCCACGCGTACTTGCTTAACACATCCATGACGGTATGTAATGGTGGCCTCTGTTGAATCCTGAGTATGGACGATATCAGCCTGCCACAAATCGTATCCTCGAACTATGACGCGCCTTCGCGGAAAATTTCTTCTCGCCGGAGCATGCAATTCCTCGACGAGTCGACGTCTCTCGGAGCTAATTTTTCTCTGAATCTTTTCGCTGAATTTCTTTTTCATGATTCAACGCGTAACACACAGAGCAAAAGAATTTTTTTTTTCTCACTGACACCATTCTGACTGACATGTTTCGTCTACACGCGATTTAATTTATAATAAGACTGGCTTCGCGAAGTTCCTCGATGACATCTCGTTGTTGTGAGCGTTGTTGCCCGCTCAGTGCGAAGCGTCGAGCAATCGTCGATAATTCACCAGTTCGTTGGGATCATCCCAATGCTCGTAATCAATCGCGTTGTCATTCAGTATCATTGCATGAGGTAATCCCTTTCCAGATTTATTTTTCTTGGGGGTGATCAACATCAACGGCGCGGTAATGTATTTGTACTTGTATCCTCTATTGCTCAATAATCGGCTCTGCGATTGATACTTGTGTTTGTGCGCGTTCATCGCTAGTAGCATCTTGTACTTATTCATATCGTCTTCCGAATAGAGATCGTCGGGAATTCTCTTGAAAATCAACTCGTAAAGACTAGGTGTATCGACGTATCGTACACCGTCGATAATTATGTTGTCCGCATCATCCACGTCGAAACGTTTATATTGCCAAACATCAATCCATCCTTATGTAGGTAAACGCCATACACATAATCTACATCGCTCTTCTGTTTATCTCGCATTCCCCTCAAGACTGCCTCGACGTACTTTTGATCCAGCAGACCCAAGTCGGCTTGCAACGCCTCTCGACCTTCCGACATTTGCAATCGATTTTGAACCTTCGTCGCTAGCGAGTCTTCCGTCGTTTCGAAAACATTGTCCAATGACTCTATCATCGGTACAATTTTGGTACGCGGTGTGGAGGTTATCAGCTGTACACAATCGTGCGATCGATCATCGAATTACGCGGGATCACGGAACGATCGAACGTCTCGCTCGCTTTCTCTCCCTCCTCCTCCTCCTCCTCCTCATCCTCCTCTTTTCTCTCACGCTTGGAAGCTGCGTCATCGTTGCGCGACTGTCTCTTGATCGCGCGCACTGTCAACAATCTGCTACAGAGGTTTGATAATAGGCTTAAAATGCCTGTCCAGTGCTATGTCCTTCTCGATTCTACCGGTTTCTTGAGAGCGCGGTGTTTCTTACGGATCGACTTGCTCGTTTTCTCGATCTCCCTTATAATTTTTTCACGCTCGCATACATCAGCCATGTACGTTTCTGGCGAAGTATCGACAATAACTAGTTACGTTACAGTATCGCGAATTCGTTAAATCCCTTTCTGTATCTCCCGTCTTTAAGCGCTGTCCTTGTCTATCACTAAAAATCCATTTTTTTTTTGCCAACAGCGACATAACAAACAAAATTACGTACGACATCACGTATTCACGTGATCGTTGTAAACGTGTTTCAAGTTGGTACAATCCTGTTTGAACAGGATCAACAGCGTTGTCGCGTATCAGATGTTTATTCTCGCGTACGTCTGACAGAGATAGAAGCAGTCACGTTCGCGTGGCGGCCTATCGGAAAGTATTCTCTCACCGCATCCTGCTTGTGGCATGCTACGTCATCAAAGATAAAAATAGAATTTGGGCACGCCTCGCTCGGTGGAACGACATCGCTGTTGTTGGAGAACATAAAGTAGCGATTTCATCGATACATAAATAAATTTTCGAGATATTGATACTTTGGCTGTTGCAACGATTTCGAATAGACGTACACATTCTCAAAACGTACGCCGTTTGGACTCTCAAGCAAGCTTATGAGAACGTTGGTTTTACCACAATTCGACGGGCCGCAAATGATCGCATGTATACTCGGCAGCATTTCGCCATGCTTGCGCTTCTCCGCCTCCCATAATTCGCAATTTCGCGTCACAGTTTGTGACGTGTATCGTTAGCGGTTGCAGCACGAACTTCATGCTCACACTAAAGACTGTGCACTCTCGAATGACTATTTAAAGATGCGCGAATCCGCGAATCGCGCAGTAGCAAAATATTTCGCGCTGTGTCATCCTTCCGATATTCGAGACTTGAGTGTCGAGCAACTGCAATATAATACCGAAAGTCGTACTCTTACGCGTGTACGGCGACTACATTGAACACATCTGGGGCAAACTTCCGGAATACGTGAAGGCAGATTCAGAGGTTCGAACCTATCGTCGACGAGCACTACAATCAGCCGTGACATCGACGGCCCCGCACTGAAGATAAAGGACTGTAACGAATGTCAGCATCACGCAACGGTCTGCTGAATCGAGCGACAAACGCGCTTTCTTTCGAGTTATATATTTGGAACTACCAGTTTTGCGGTCCGGGCACTCGGCTTACGAAGCGACTAGCCAAAGATGACGAGGCACAAATCCGCTGGACGCGGCGTGCTGAGAACACATTGCGTATTCTCGGAGCAACGATCTCACCGATAGACATGCGGCAGACAAGATACCAGTCAATAAAGCGCTAGGACGCGTCACTGCGATAGATTCGGCTCTGAACGAGAGAGCCGCCGCAGCTGCCGTCTGGGCAGCGATGAAAGCCAAGACCAAGATCGGCATGGGCATGAAATCGAAGAAAAAGAAAAAAGGCGATGAAAAAGCGGATACTTCCAACAGCGAAACGAGGCGGTGCGTTACCGTTTCTGCCAATGTTGGGCGCGCTTAGATCCTTGATCGGCGAAATGACAGCAAAGCCGTGCGACGTCAGCTCGAAGAGCTGCAACGTCATGATCGCGCGATGGAGCAGGGTCGTGGACTGTATCTCGGTCCGTACAAACATGGACAGGGTGTAGCTGCAAAAAAAAAAATGCCAAAAAGACAATAAAAATGCCGTCTGGCGCAACTACCAATGTGCAATTGAATGAACTCGCGAGACGTATGCGCGTACCATACTTTAGAGGCGTTTTCATGCGTAACACGTTACCGACGAGCGGCGCGCACCGAAAGTGGTATCGTGAATCTGAACGATGCGACGGGGCCTGGTACTCACTGGGTAGCGTACACGAAAAGGAACAATAGCGTCGTGTACTTTGACAGTTTCGGTAATCTTCGCCCAAGGAATTGGTGCGATATTTTGGAAACGGTGCTATGACGATAGAGACAATCGCACGTCCTATCAAACATACGATCAAAGTTTCTGTGGACAGATGTGTCTACGGTTTCTACAAACGGTAAACGGTGAATTTAAAAAGCTCGACGAAATGCTGTGAAATCTTAGTAATCGTTGAACGCTTTTTCCGTCATGTCGTTGATGCTTACGCTGAGCGGGAAGAGCACCGTTTTCGCGGCGAATTACTTTCCCGCCATAGATTTAAGTGATGGAAATTACGAGCTCTGGCGATTTTTGAAACTTATCACACAATACGAACGTGAACGAATCGAACAATAAATTTTATTTCACCAAAGACGACGTGGAAATTACAATTCCCAAAGGTTCATATGAAGTGCGAAATATAAATGAATTTTTGAAACGCGCGATTTTACGGAAATGTCCACACCACGACGCGCTTGAAACCATTGATGAAGTGCATGGTGACAACAACAACAACAACAATAATGACATCGATAATGATGATAATGGTAGAGAATACCGATTACGCTCCTCGCAAACTACAACACGATGAGATGCGAGATTAGATGTGCATACAGAAATTTTGGCAAGCTCAATAGCATTGGATCGCTGCTGGGATTTTCATCGAAGCGTATACTGCGGCCGCGAAGATGGCACGAATCGGACGTGTCGATCAATAAATGTAAACGTTATCCGCATAGAATGTAACATGACCGCGGGCGCGTACAGCAACGGCAAAAGCGCGCATACGATACACGAATTTTCGCCGACCGTGCCTCCAAGATATAAGATATCGGAGAGGCCGGTGCAGATCATTTACCTACCGATTATCGCACGAAGCATTATGGATCTACCGATCTAACGATATTGTCTAATACGTATTGTCGATCAGAACAGATGATTGCTCGATTTTCGAGGAGAAGAGATCACCATTAGATTGCACGTACGACGGCGACAGTGATAACGTGAGCGTAAGATGCTCGTGCTGAACGGAACACAGCGTACGCAAAGAGATAACGCATTTTTTACAAGGCTAGTGACGTCACAGTTCGATAACACTCGCTCATCCAGCTGCATCAGAAGAAGAAGCTTAGCGTCAAACGTTACATTTTTAAAGTCTTTGGGATTCGCAGTGCGCAACATTTGAAATGACTGATATCCTAAACATTAAAAACGAACCGATCTTCGACGATCGCATTGAGATACGTACAGTCCGTTCGCCAACACAACGTTCGGGTACAGCGATGAAATAAGAATACCCATACAGCAACAGGATCTGTACATACTGCCGTACGAAAGCTTTCTGTACGTCGAAGGAAAACTGACGAAGAACAAAGTGATCCAGAATACTCACGTGACATTGAGAAATAATTGCGCCGCATTCATATTCGATGAGATTCGATATGAACTCAACGGTGTGGAGATTGATCGTAACAGAAACGTGAGCATAACTAGCACACTCAAAAACTATGTAACAGTGTCATCCGACAGAAGCATGATTCTTGCGAAATGCCGGCTGGGATGCGCTGACTACTGCGGCCGGATATTTTAATTTCTGTGTACCGCTCTACGTACTGTTGGGATTTTGCGAAGATTACAAACGTGTGGTAATCAACACTCGTTACAAGTTGATTTTAATACGATCGCGCAACGATAATAATTGTCTGATGGGAGATCCGGCAACAGAACCAACGCTCGAATTATTCAAAGTATAGTGGCGAATGCCGCACGTGTTATTGAGCGAGATAAATAAGTTATCGATACTACGCGCTTTGGAAAGCGGACGATATCTGAGCATGGCTTTTCGCTCGTGAGATCTGTATGAGTTTCCGCTCTTGCAGAGCACAACCAAACATTCGTAGGCCATCAAGACGGCTGCTCAGCTCGAAAAGCCGCGCTACGTCATTTTCGCTATATAAACAGATCGAAAAAACGTCATGTCTGAAGATGTGAGTCGATTCGACGATTGCAAATTAACCAATGCGAAATTCTATCTGAATTCAGAATGTTATCCGATGATGACTTGAATCTGGATTTGGATAAAAACAGATGTGCGATTCTGTATGACTTGTACGCGCGTTTCTGCAAGGGCTACTACGGATACGGTATCTCGAGCTTCACCTTTACGATTTTTTTACGTAATGGCCCGTTCATGATCATCGATTGCTCTCGACAAAACGAATCGGTCAAGAGTGGCATCGTGGATGTGCGATTAGACTTTGTAAGGAGAACGTGCCCGCAAATACAACAGCCTATTGTCTCATAATATACGATCGCGTGGTTCAGTATAATCCATTGATCAATGTTGTGCGCAAAATCACCTAAGCGCACTTCCGACATGATATAAAATCTACGATACATCACATTCGACCGCAATCGGCCGCAATCTTCTCAACAACATACTCGTGCCAATGTTCGTGGATCTGGGATTCTTCGTTAACAAGAAATTTATTGTGAAGTAGCGATGTTGAAACAGGGGACTGTTCTCACACATTACATTTTTACGAGTCTCGTGTCATGGAAATTTTTGACAAGATCCGACAGGTCTTGCGCTTCCTGGTTGAGTGCTTATCACCATGGATTGCGATGAGAGGACGGGATGGTCTCGTACAACGAGGCGAAACGCCTAATCACGACAGCTGTATTTGAACATGATGTTATCGTGTACGTTAAGGGACACGAGAAACGAATGTGGCTATGGAACATGTTTTTGGACGATGAACGAGAACGCATATATTAGGTGTACAACTTTGCTTCCGCCGTTATTTTCCGAAATTCGAGGCTTTATTGTAAAAAACTGGTTATACATTTATGATTCAAAGTATTGTCCATCGCTGGCTACCACTTTCTCCCATCTTTCGGGTAGCGTACGAATCCCGCGTCGAAAAAACTGATCATCTTTCGAGACTATCCACGAATCGATCCAATTTTTTACTTCTTTATAAGACCGGAATGCTGGTCAGCCAGGCCATATGCAATTGATCGAAACAAGTGATAGTCAGAGGGAGCAATGTCTGGAGAATACGGCGGGTGGGGTAGGACTTCCCATTTCAACGTTTCCAAGTATGTCTTGACTACTTTCGCAACATGGGGTCGAGCATTGTCATGCTGCAAAATCACTTTATTGTGTCTCTCGTTGTATTGCGGCCGTTTGTCTTTCAATGCTCGGCTCAAACGCATCAATTGCGTTCGATACCGATCGCCTGTGATTGTTTCAGTCGGTTTTAACAGTTCATAATACACTACGCCGAGCTGGTCCCACCAAATACAGAGTACGACCTTGGACGTCAAAATCACCGTTCTTGAAGCGTAGAAACCACTCACGACACGTTCTTTCACTAATAGCGGCCTCACCATAAATATTTGAGAGCATTCGATGAGCCTCAGCCGCAGATTTCTTATTATTGAAGCAAAAAATTAAAACCTCCCGCAAAGGACGAGAATTTGGCTCGTAAACTGACATTTTCAATCGAGAATAACTTTATGATGCAGACACAAATTGATTAATGTTTCTATGGGGTTATGTTGATAGAAATTTATTGTCTATGATCTATTGACGTCCATGATCTATTTATTTCGACCATCACTTACCGCTAAAGCCATCTGTAGGAAAACGGCGGAAGCAAAGTTGTACACATAATACATCGAGACCTTGGATGCAGTTTACGAAGACATGGAATCTTTAACTAATCTGGATGTTGCTAATACTATGCGATGTGGGCAACGTGTTAAGAATTGCGTATTACAAAATGTATTGAAAATATATAACTGATGGTTGCAAAAGAGTTTTTTAAATAAAAAATACGTTAACACGTATTTATTACATGTTTCTTTTTTCCTTCCTATGACATACATATACTCATATGTATGAACGTGTATGTGTGTATGTATGTATTAGGTGTATAACTTTGCTTCCGCCGTTTTCCTATAGATGGCTTTAGCGGTAGTGGAAATAAATAGATCATAGACGTCATACAATAAACTTGGGCATCTGTCAACATAACCCCATAGAAACATTAATCAATTTGTGTCTGCATCATAAAATTATTTTCGATTGAAAATGTCAGTTTACGAGCCAAATTCTCGTCCTTTGCGGGAGGTTTTAATTTTTTGCTTCAATATGAAGAAATCTGCGGCTAAGGCTCATCGAATGCTCTCAAATACTTATGGTGAGGCCGCTATTAGTGAAAGAACGTGTCGTGAGTGGTTTCAACGCTTCAAGAACGGGGATTTTGACGTCCAAGGTCATGCTCTGTATTTGGTGGGACCAGCTCGGCGTAGTGTATTATGAACTGTTAAAACCAACTGAAACAATCACAGGCGATCTGTATCGAACGCAATTGATGCGTTTGAGCCGAGCATTGAAAGACAAACGGTCGCAATACAACGAAAGACACAATAAAGTGATTTTGCAGCATGACAATGCTTGACCCCATGTTGCGAAAGTGGTCAAGACATACTTGGAACGTTGAAATGGGAAGTCCCACCCGCCGTATTCTCCAGACGTTGCTCCCTCTCACTATCACTTGTTTCGATCAATGGCACACGGCCTGGCTGACCAGCACTTCCGGTCTTATGAAGAAGTAAAAAATTGGATCGATTCGTGGATAGCCTCAAAAGATGACCAGTTTTTTTGACGCGGGATTCGTACGCTACCCGAAAAATGGGAGAAAGTAGTGGCCAGCGACAATACTTTGAATCATAAATGTATAACCAGTTTTTTACAATAAAGCCTCGAATTTCGGAAAAAAAACGGCGGAAGCAAAGTTGTACACTTAATAACAACCAAATGATACGAGCAGAGAGGCGGTGTGACCAGGAGGAACGTGAGATTCTTGATATATGGTTGAATGAAGGCTTGTACCTGGCCGAATTTTTCGGTCTCCGACCGTACGAACCCGATCCGGAGCCGGAAGATTGGAATTGTAAGTTTCATAAAATTTTATGTATAAAATATGAATAAAATTAAAAAAAGGAATACTTATATTTATATTTATATTTTATATTTATATATTTAT
>NW_017259205.1:78395-84180 GCF_001594045.1 Atta colombica
GTGTGTGTGTGTGTGTGTGTGTGTGTGTGTGTGTGTGTGTGTGTGTGTGTGTGTGTGTGTGTGTGTGTGTGAGACATATTTGCAATCGTCTATGAAACAAATTTCTATTGCGAATATAAATTCCTTTTTTATTTAAAGCTGTATGAAACTGTGAAACTTCGTGTGAGAAGTACTGAATTTCCAGATTTTAGTTAAAATTAAACAAGAAAGCGAATTTTTTTATGTATTACTTTTGAATATATTGTTGATAAGAATCGATTTAGATTAGTAATCAAAATCGCTTACCATGTATTTTGTGACGCAAGTCCTCGCAAGTATAATTCGGAGTTATATTGTAGTTATAAATTAATATACTCCACAATACACTTTCTTATAATCTGAGCAGTTCTATGCAAAATAACATTTTCATCCTGTTCTGAGATAGTATGAAGATCGTCAAATTTTTCATTTTCAAGTTTAAGTAACTTATGCATTACATTTTCAATAAATAAAAAAAAACTCAAACAAACAATGTCAATAAATCCAGAATGGGAGTAAAATTTCAAATCGTTTCCAGCAATTTTTAAAATCTTAAAATTTTAAAATTTTATTAAATTAGATCACATGTTGCTAATAACTCCTCTATTATTAAGTTCTTGCTTATATAGGTTTTGCAGATATCAGACAACAAAATTACTTCAAACTTTTCTTGATAAAAAATAAATATGAATATATTCTAACTTTTCATCATACACTGTGTCACTATTGTACCCTCTCTCTCTTGTCGTTCAATGTTATACTGTCATCATTCGATGTTCTAATAATCTAAGATTTCATCTGGTATTGTATTTGTATTTTCATTATTATTTGTACGTTTTAAAGTAACATCTAGAGATCGTTCAAAAATGTAATTTCGATAGCAAGGATACAACTGATAACGTGCTTCTATTGTAGATAAATCATTCTGTATTTCTAATCATTCTTGTATACTTTTATCTTTTCTTATTTTGGCAGCCTCAATAACTTTATTTTTAACATTACTATTAGCTGAGACTATTTAGTATAGTGTTTTGCGAACATTTTCGTTTTTCACATATAAAATACAAATTTTTCCAATCGAAGTTATTTAATGTTAATCGTAGATTTCTTTGAAGTGTAACTTGAAAACTCAATGCTGCGCTTTCTCATTTCGGAATTTTTGTTTTACGAATCGTCTTTACCTAATAAAAATTATACAAAAAATTTTACTATAAATTTATTTTTTATTTCAGGAAAATAATAAAGTTTATTATAAAATGTAGCTTTAGAAATTTTCGAAATTGATTTTTTAGCAACAAATTGTTCAATGCATTTAATGTTTACTTTGAAAAATATATGTCTCTCTTTCTCTAAATAAATATTTTAATAATTTTTTAATCCAAATTTTAAGGAATAAGAACATTAGTTCATTCTGATAGCATAGTTCTTAGATATTTTACAATTAAATCAACGATATATCCAGAGATAAAAATAATAATATATAGAGATTATGCGTTTCGCGAGTTTCCTCCGTGTCCTGATCCAAAAAATTGTCTTGAAATGCCAATGTTTCGTTCACTTTATTAAAGCGAGGAACAGTCTGATACTGAACTGTTCCTTCGAGTCGTTCCTTTTTATATTACGCTACTTGTTGGAGTAGTGGGAGAAAGAAGAGAATTGTGAGGGGAGGGGGGAAAAGGGAGAAATCGGTCAATCTTCAATAACTGGGAGAATGATTTTCCATATTTTATTTATGTTACAGTCATTATCTCTATTTAGATTGTTAGAGTATTTTTGTATCTCTATGGCTTCTCTATATTTTCTTGGAAAGTATGATGTAATGTTGACTATTGTGGTCGTTTTGTCAAACAGTACTTGATGTCCTGTTTCTATGTTGTGTTTTGATTGACGTGTTTTAGCCTGACATCACGTTGATGTTCTTTTATCCATAGGTTGACCTTTTTCCCAGTATATTTTCTCCAATGTATATTTGCCCGCAGGAACAAAATATTTTATACTCTTGCAGAGCTGAGTGGAGGTCTTTGATCTTTAGGATTTCTTAAAATGTGTCCTATCTCTTTTTGAGTGGTTTAAAAATAGTTCGGATATTATGTTTATTTAATATCCTGTCAATCCGATCTATTATTCCTTTGACATGGGAGAATGGATAGGATCCTTTCATCTAATTGTGTGTCAGAGACTGTCTTGTTTACATGTTTATTGATTGTTTTGATTATGTCTTTTTTGTCCTGTCCGTTTTTCTGTAAGGCTAATTTTGATTAAGTTCTGTCTGTAAATATTCTTTGTCAGAGATGATGAAAGCTCTATGTACAAGTGAATTGATTGTAGACTGTTTTTGTGCTGCGTGGTGCAACTCGGCATGGTATCTATCTGTGTGTGTTGTCTCTAAGAAAGCTGATGATACTTTAGGCTGTAGCCGGACATTAGAATAAAATATTACCTGGTTTCGGGAATTATTTTCGATCGCCATCTTGTTTCATCTGACAAGAAGGAAGGTATATATCTCTCGTACAGGATCCTCTCGATTAAAGAAATCCTTCCGCATCTATTATATATAATTTTAATAACGACTCCTTAAGGCTATCGAATATTCTTAATAAAAATACCCTCGACGAGCAATTTAAAGAAAGAGGTTTCAAGAAATGTATCTCGTAAATAACGACGAGATATGTGTACATCATTATTTACAAGTTTATTTACAAGTAACACATACACTTACACGACTCACGAGACTTACAATCGTTTCGAATGCTTCTAATCAGTACAACGAGGCTGTGCAATATCTCCCGCATTCGCGTACTCGTGGCGGTAATAATTAACGACTTCTAATTGTCGTTCACGACATTCAAGCATATTCGCATGACTCTAATATAAATCGCATACGGAAACTCTTTTCTAAGCCAAACACTACTTGGCTGTATATATTGTCGCAGCACGCGGTAATGGCATAGCAAGTGATGTAATGTTATGCAATCACGTAATATCGAGAATAACGTACAATGCGGCGAATTACGCTCTTAACGTATATTATTTTTCTTAATCACACGCGTGTACTTGTCGGTAATTATAGTATCGGAACTACTTACTATCGTAATTAACGCGAAACTTTGCGTGAGTTCAGTATTTTTATCGATTTTTATCGTTCTCGTTGAAGGCTGTTACCGAACTCTCTTGTCATGACTTCTTCTTCCTCGCTTGGAAGTCCCAATGCCTGTCCTTCCACGCCTTCATTATGCCTCCAATTGGCTTCTGCGGATCACGTGAGTGTTGGATTAATGAAAGCCACTTGCTTGTGTATTGGCGGCCATCTTAGCCACCTCTCTCCAAATTCTTGTAGAACAGCGCCACCTTGTAGATTGATTTGATCTGATGATCTGGGACTAAGTGAAATAATCTTGATGAACCTCTCATTTGATTATGGAACCCATATTAATCCAACAACTGGATCAGAATGTGGTAATCAGTACCAACTTTCTTTTGGTTCAGATCTGGTGAAAGTGATTTTTTATCTAAGTTTTCCGGATGCCGTTTTCATCTGGGTCTATCTGAAGTGATTAAGTTAGTTTTCATCCGATCTAATCTGGAATTGATCTGGTTTAATCCGGTCTAATTTAAAACGAATAAATCATATTTTGCAAGTTTTACTATATTTACATCTCACTAAACCTATCTTAATCTAAGTATTTATTAATCTATCTTATATATTTCAGGTTTTCTACTACTTTACACTAAATACAACTGTTAAACTACTTTAGGAAGTGAATTATTATGCAAAAATATGTAAAAAGTAATTATTTACAAGATAGGTAATAAAATAAACTATTTTACATCTATCTTTAACTAATTAATTAATTATGAATATTTATCTTTATTTCATAGGTTATCGCTACGTATAAGTAAACTTTATACAAAAGGTAAGTATTTTGAAGAATTACTATTTTACATTATTTATATTGCTTCTATTAATTAAATTTAATGTTTTACATCTAATAAATATTTCTATTTCAATGAATTTTATCCTCAAAACTATTATAGGTAAGTAATAATGGATTTTACATATGGATATAATGGATATTTAATGAATATAATGGATATTTTACAGGAACGTGTAAGGATAGTTTAAAACATAAGTTTATTTTAATTAAACTTTAATTAAATTTTAATTAACTTTATTTTATTTTAAAACATGTCTCATTGTTGTAGCAAAGTCATTCTTTGACTGAAAATAATTATAACGTTTATTTATTTTTATATGCGCTCTCAGACGCTTGTATACTGAGTCGATAAGATACTTAAAACTATTGAAATGAAATGTTTTATATAAAACATCTATACTACAGGTTAGGTTATACATAATTACGCGGTTGTACATAATTATATATGCTATATTAGTTATAAAATTACTTTATATTGCTCTATTTATAAGTATTATCTTAAATCTATAAAAACACATACTTACACATAATTACTGTATTAATACAAAAGATTAAAATATTGGGTGTGGGAAAAAGTGGCGTTTTTCTCACTAGATGACATTAAATGCTCAGCAGTCGGCAACTACTAATCGCATCGGCACTAGACGTGCGTTTAAAAAGTGACATTTTAACCTTTGTTTTGAGCCGAAAAAGATTGAAATCGGTAAAGTGGATCAAAAGTTATTTTATTTTGAAAATGGAAATAAATAAGAAAAAAATTCGTTACATTTTGCAGTATCACTACGATAAAGGCAAAAATGCTGCACAGGCTTATGAACAAATTTGCGCTATTTACAGTGAAGATACTCTATCAAAATCAGCAGCACGGAAATGGTTCGCTCGCTTTCGTGCTGGAAATTTCGTGAAAAGTGAATCTCGCTCCGGTCGACCAATCACTGAAAAGTTCGATGAAATCATGGTAAAAGTCGAGCGTGATAAGCATGTGAGCACTGTGGAGATTGCCAGGGAATTAGGCATCGACCACAAAACAATTTTAAATCATTTACACAAAGCTGGATACAAAAAGAAGCTCGATGTTTGGGTTCCTCACGAGTTGAGTATTAGGAACATGATGGACCGAATGAATTTGTGATACGCTACTGAAATTGAGCTATTTCTGAAGAGAATGACTGGTGATGAAAAATGGATTACCTACGACAATCCAACTAGAAAAAGATCGTGGATAAAGAAAGGAGAGAAGGCGCAAGCAATCGCAAAACCTGGATTGACAAGGAAGAAGGTGATATTGTGTGTATGGTGGGACTGGAAGGGAATCGTTCACTATGAGCTGTTATCGTCCAATCAAACAATTAATTCCGAACTCTACTGTGAACTACTGCAGAGATCACAACAAGCAAAGCTTCTTGAGAAGAAGCGGCCAGAATTAATCAATAGGAGAAGTGTCATCTTCTATCACGATAACGCTCGATCATACACATCTTTGATGACTCGGCAAAAATTGCGAGAGTTTGGCTGGGAAGTTTTAATGCATCCACCGTATAGTCCTAACATAGCACCCTCAGACTATCACTTGTTTAGGTCTCTGCAGAACTCTCTTAATGGTGTAAAGCTTCAAAGCTTCAAAAAAGACCTGTGAAAATCACTTGAAGCAGTTTTTCGATCAGAAACCACAGAAGTTCTATCGGAATTATGGCTCTGCCCTAAAAATATTATAGAAAATAATGGAGCATATTTGGTTTAAATAAATTGATTTCAATAAGAAAACTTTAAACTTTAATTTTACTAAAAAATCGCCACGAACTTTTTCCCATACTCAATATTTCTATATATAT